>NW_027252485.1:0-24767 GCF_044704955.1 Pristiophorus japonicus
GAGAGAGAGTGAGGAGGGGGAAGAGAGAGAGAGAGAGAGAGAGAGAGAGAGGAGGGGGGAAGAGAGAGAGAGAGAGAGGAGGGGGGAAGAGTGAGAGAGAGAGAAGGGGGGAAGAGAGAGAGAGAGGAGTTGGGAAGAGAGAGAGAGGAGGGGGGGAGACAGAGAGAGGAGGTGGGAAGAGAGAGAGAGAGGAGGGGGAAGAGAGAGAGAGAGAGAGAGAGAGAGTTGGGGGGGAAGGGGAGAGAGTTGGGGGGAAGGGGAGAGAGTTGGGGGGAAGGGGAGAGAGAGAGAGAGAGGTGGGGGGAAGGAGAGAGAGAGAGAGAGTTGGGGGGAAGTCCGAAACTTGAGCCCATTGTGTGTTCATTAGACTCTGGTTAATACACTTTGATTATTGCTATTAGTATCACGAGCTCTTTGATGAAGTTGCTATATAGAAACAAATGCTGTATCAACATAATGGTAAACTAGCCATCACGTTGACTACATTTAAAAGGCCATTGTGCTTTGTGATTTTGGAGCAGGTTCAGTTTCTGGAACATGTTCTGGAAAAATGTCTTGAGACACAATATTGACAAAAACGAAAGTTTATGCAGTAAAAGACGCACTACCTACTATAGTACAGACTTCTGCGGAGGAGCTTTTTGCTAACTTTTCTAATATGCCACATTTACTTGATTAGAGGTTACACGTTTAAAGCAAAAAAGTCAAAGTTTAATATGCGAGTAAATAGGGGACTTTAATTTTTTTTTTGCCAGAAATTTGGTGAAACTAATAATATATACAATAGACATCACAGAGCAGGAATTCTGTCTGAATAGAAAGATACTTGACTTTGTACATACGCCTACTTTTCTTGTAAGACTGGTGAAAGTTATTTGAGTTTTCACTGCATTTCATTACAGTTTACTTTTTTCTCATTTTAAATAAAGGGTAGACATCACAGCTGGTGGTATTATGTGTGTCTAATGTCTATCATATTTCTGTCTCTGCTGTTTTAACTGCGGCATTAACACATTTAATTTAAACATACGGAGGGAAGAATTATATTTAAATACTTTAAGTGATCATACGGTTATATCGCCAACAGTAATTTCTACCTTCAAGTTCAGAGTGCCAGACTACACAGTGAGTTTAATTACCAAATTTTCCATGGGATAGAAATTTGCCTCTTGCTCTTCCGCAGCAACCTGGTTATCATGATCAGAATTTCAGCAGCTCGCTCTTTAAATTGTCATTCTGGCCAAATTGTTGGAAAAGGATTTTTTTAAAATCCATGTATATGCCAACATAGCGTGGCAATGCATGCATGGGTTTGTTTTCATAAAAAACATTTTGTTGTCACTCTTTATTGTGTGATGCCAGCAGCAAAATAAGCTTGTCGTAAACACCCAACTGGTTCTCTAATGTCCTTTGGGGAAAGGAGCCTGCTACCCTGCCTGCTCTAGTTTACAAGTGATTCCAGGCTTGCATGACGTGGTTGACTCTTAATGCCTTCAGGGCCACAAAAGCTGGACAGTAAATGTGGCTTTGCATGTGCCACCCACATCCTGAGAACAAACTTTAAAAAAAGGTTTAAAATAGTAAAGCAATAACCAGATTGTTTTCCTCCTCCGCTTTTATTTTTTCCCCTTTTCATTTGCTTCATTGACAGGAGATAATCCTCGTGTTGGCATTCTGGCTGTGCGCCAGCGCACATGAGGGATGCTTAATGCAGAGCCAGGTAAATCCAACAGGCTTAAATCTTAGACATAAATCTAACTTAATTGGAGCAGTGAAGAACAGATACTGACAGGCCAGTGGAATAGCAGCTAATGCTGCAACAATGCATTGTGACATGAAGTGCTGGGGCATGAGTTTACACTCAGCCCAAGCCATATGTTTCTGACTAGTCAGCTTCAGGAAGGCAGTGATGAGTGTCAGAGTAGGTTGTTCACCTCTTTCATTCACTGATGGTGCATATTCATTGCACAGTGAATCAAGGCAAAGTAGAGCAGAAAAATGGCAGTCAGAAACTATCTGTTGTAGATAACCTGTAACTTTGTCACAGGCATCATGCATGCTTTAGTTTATACACTTTATCTCCTGTGATGTTCTCTTTCCATTCTTCCTTGGTCATGGAGAAAATAGACTCTGTTGCTTACAAAAGGTGCCTCAAGCAGTTAGCATTTTTGGTCCCAGTTCACACTGTGACCCAAATGTTCATTTATTCTGGGATAATGCAAATAGCTTAATCAAAGATTGTGGATAATGCCGATTGCACATGCACAATGTCTTAGATGTTTTATTGGCCGAGAACGTTGTGCTCATAAGTAATGCTCCAAGAAGGGTGACGAGAGGAAATAGAATCTGGAAAGCAGAGCCTCTCATAAAATCCCATCTAATTAAGATATTTGTGCTGAATTTTCATCTTACCAAAGCATATTAATCAACAGGATGTGAAGAAACTAAACCAGGTACACAACACAATGAAACCCGGATCCATTAGAGAGCAGCTTGCACCTCCTGCATTAGGATATCTTCTTCATAATCATTTTTAGAATAAATTTTAAATTGTCCTTAGAACTATCTACTAGGAATTGCTTAATTATTCATGAATCTCGTTCACTGTTGAAATCTGTGTAGTACAGGTATTTGAAACACTGAGTTCTGTCTTCACAAAGTGCAGACTTGATTCTGTAGTCAGATACCAACCGCCTCATTTATAAACCTGTTTGTACTTTACAAAACCCAAATATTACAGGCTGTTCATGTTGACCTGGGTATAATGTGATTCCCTCTAGAGTTTGTGGTGAGGTTTGTCTGGGAGAGTGGATAGAATTAAATCACAAATTACTGATTACCATTCACTCAGTGCAGCTTTTTATTTTTAATGAGTGGTTCTTTATTAATTTAAAACTCTGGTTCAGCCTCACAACTTGCTGCAACTGTACTGGGAATTTCAAAACAACTTTTCAATTCCAATCTGAGCAGCTTTCTAGCTAAGAGGAGAAGGGAGTGTGCAAACCCACTGCACCACCCAATCTCCTAAATATTTGGCATAGCTGTTTTTGTCACAACTACTACAGTTTTAAATGTAGAGAATGCAATATCTAAAGCATGCAGTTTATTGTTGTTTTTTATTCTTTAATAATTAAGTGTTTCAAAGCCCTGAGCTAACCAATAATTTAACAGTTTAGAATATTAAAGATGTCAGTGTCATGTATTTAACTGTCATTGTAACCCATCTATAAACTGACCTAAGTTGTACACCCTGAGAACATTGACCACTAGGTGATGAACTTGTGGGAGACACTCCTAACCTGGACTTTCAGGTATAAAAGGGGAAGCTCCACCCACCTTCATCACTTCAGTGCTGGCTAATAAAGGTTACTGGTCACAAAGTGACCTTCTCTCAAGTATGGGCCTCATGTGAATTTATGCTGTATAGTAAGGACATATCATTGGCGATGAGAAACTGGGATTTAAACCACGCAAGCATGGCCACTAGCAGCACAGACGAGAGGTACTGTTTTGGTGATGATTGGGACGATTTTATTGAGAGACTACAGCAAAGTTTCGTCACTAAGGAATGGCTGGGACAGGATTCGGCCGACAAACGCAGGGCTCATCGCCTGACGGTTTGTGGATCCAGGACGTACTCCCTGATGAAGGACCTTCTAGCGCCAGAGAAGACGGCGGACAAGACTTTTGAAGAGCTCAGTAAGTTGATCGGGGAACACTTTAAACCGGCGAGCAGCATGCACGTGGCGAGACACCGGTTTTACATGCACCGGCGGCGAGAAGGGCAAAGCGTTCCAGACTTCATGGCAGATCTTCGGCGACTGGCGAGCCTATGTAAGTTCTCAGATGCATGCAGAGCGGAGATGCTGCGAGACTTTTTTATTGAAAGCATCGGGCATGCTGGGGTTTTCAGGAAACTGATTGAGACCATATATTTGACCCTGGAAATGGCGGCTTTGATGGCCCAGACATTTATCTCAGGGGAGGAAGAGACCAGAATGATGTTTGACAAAAATCTTGGTTTAAATGCAGCAAATGGACAGGGAGTCAACATTGTTAACGCGGCACACAGTTCTCCAGGCAGACGGGCAATCGGACATGCCCGAGCATGTAGTCGAACCCAAAGGGGGAATTCATCAGAGACAATTCGTCCGAGACGATCGACTGGTAATGGACCTTTTTGTTTCCAACAACAGCTCATGTTGGAGGTGTGGAGGCAAACACACAGCCAGAGCTTGCAGGTATCAGCAATATACCTGCAGAAACTGCAATGTCAGCGGTCACTTGGCGCGTATGTGCAGGAAGCCTGCAGCCAGGTTGATGTACGAGGAGGACGGGGACGATGTAAGCCCTACAAGGCCAAATGGACATTGGGGGAAATTGCTGGAAGCTGAAGTTCAGCGAGTTCATGTGGAGCACAAATACAGTTCATACACCAGGACGCCATCGATAATGATGAAAGTGTTCCTCAATGGCATCCCAGTATCAATGGAGCTAGACACAGGGGCCAGCCAGTCCCTGATGAGTATCAAACAGTTCGACAAGTTGTGAACGTCCAAGGCCAGGAGGCCAAAATTATTGCCAATTGACGCACAGCTACAGACATATACAAAGGAGATCATTCCGGTGCCAGGCAGTGCCACGGTAGTCGTGACCCACAAAGATTCGAAGAACAGGTTGTCACTCTGGATTGTCCCAGGGGATGGTCCCACACTTCCGGTGGAGGAGTTGGCTGGCTGTCATGAACCGGAAATGGGGCGATGTTAATGCAATTTCCTCTGTGGAGCGAATATCATGCTCACAGGTCCTGGACAAATTTGACTCACTATTTCAACCCGGCATTGGCACTTTCATGGGGGCCAAGGTAGTGATTCACATAAACCCGTTCGCCAGGCCAGTACACCACAAGAGCGGTGCCATACGTGATGCGGGAAAAGATAGAAGGCGAATTGGATGCCTGCTGAGGGAAGGCATCATCTCGCCAGTCGAATTCAATGACTGGGTGAGCCCGATTGTGCAGCTGCTCAAGGCGGATGGGCCGGTCAGGGTATGTGGTGATTACAAGGCCGCCATCAATCGGGTGTCATTCCCAGACCAGTACCTGCTACCGAGAGTGGAGGACCTCATTGCGACGCTATGCGGTGGCAAACTTTTTTCAAAATTGGACCTGACCTCAGCTTGCATGACCCAGGAGCTGGCGAGTGAGTCGAAAAAGCTGACCACCATCACGACACACAAGGGGTTGCTTGAGTACAACAGATGTCCGTTTGGGATTCGCTCTGCCGTCGCGATCTTTCAGCGAAATATGGAAAGCCGCCTCAAGTCGATTCCAAGGACAATGGTTTTTCAAAACGACATCCTCATCACTGGTTGTGATACTGAAGAACACCTCCGCAACCTGGAGGAGGTGCTACGCAGACTGGACCGGGTAGGGCTGCGACTGAAAAAGGCGAAGTGTATCTTCCCTAGCTCCAGAGGTAGAATTCCTGGGGATGAGGGTAGCAGCAGACGGGATCAGACCTACTGCATCCAAAACAGAAGCGATCCAGAGAGCACCCAGACCCCGTAACACGACGGAGCTGCGTTCGTTCCTGGGGCTCCTGAACTACTGGTAACTTTCTTCCCAAATTGAGCACGCGGTTAGAGCCGCTACACGTACTCCTACGCAAAGGTCCTGAATGGGGACTAGGCAGCCACGTACGGGGCATGCCCTGAGGAATTCAAACCATTTCACAGGCGCAAGGATGAACTCTCAATTCAGGCCGATTGCCTACAATGGGGAAACCGAGTAGTCATGCACCAGATGGGCAGAGAGGCGTTTATCAGAGAACTTCACAATGAGCACCCGGGCATTGTCATGATGAAGGCAATTGCCAGGTCACACGTTTGGTAGCCAGGGATAGATGCAGACCTGGAACTTTGTTCGCAGGTGCAACACGTGTGCCCAGCTGGGCAATGCGCCCAGGGAAGCTCCCTGGCCCGCCAAGCCATGGTCACGCATCCATGTGGACTACGCAGGTCCTTTAATGGGAAAAATGTTTTTGGTTGTAGTAGACGCCTACTCCAAATGGATCGAGTGTGACATTCTCAATTCAAGCACATCCTCTGCCATGGTAGAAAGTCTACGGGCAATGTTCGCCGCCCATGGTCTACCAGATGTCTTGGTCAGCGACAATGGCTCGTGCTTTACAAGCATTGAATTCCAGGACTTCATGGCAGGAAATGGTATCCACCATGTCAGAACGGCACCGTTCAAGCCGGCCTCAAACGGCCTCAGAATCCAAGGGGGTTCCCTACAAAGCCACTTATCATGCTTCCTGTTGGCCAATAGATCCCGACCACACTCGCTTACAGGGGTCCCACTCGCAGAGCTGCTAATGAAAAGGACGCTCAAAACCAGGTTATCCCTTATACACGCCACCATGAAAGAAATTGTTGAGAGCAGGTGCCAGCCACAGTGTAACTACCATGACGGGAATGCGAGGGCACGATGTATTGATGTCAATGACCCTGTCTTTGTCCTCAACTACGCTGCAGGGCCTAAATGGCTCGCAGGCACTGTGATTGCCAAAGAGGGGAATAGGATTCTGGTAGTCAAACTTACCAATGGACAAATCTGCCGCAAACACATGGATCAAACAAAAAGGAGGTTCAGCAACCCCATAGAAGAAGCAGAGGAAGAACACGATGTAGAGTTCACTCCTCCACAGGTGACTGAACACCGGAACCAAGTGGAGGAGAGCCCAGTCACTGGGCAGTCCGGACAGGCCTGAGGCACCGCAAACACTCAGGCCAGCGCCCAACAACTGGAGCCCCAACTCAGGCGCTCTACAAGGGAGCGTACACCACCAGAGAGACTTAACCTGTGATCCCAATAAGACTTTGGGGGGAGGTGATGTCATGTATTTAACTGCCATTGTAACCCATGTATAAACTGACCGAAGTCGTACACCGTGAGAACATTGACCACTAGATGGTGAACTTGTGGGAGACACTCCTAACCTGGACTTTCAGGTATAAAAGGGGAAGCTCCACTCACCTTCATCACTTCAGTGCTGGCTAATAAAGGTTACTGGTCACAGAGTGACCTCTCAAGTATGGGCCTCGTGTGCATTTATACTGTACAGTAAGGACATATTAGTCAGAACCAAGATCTTGTGAGAGACATGGGCTGCGATTTCGCCAACCGTGGTGAGTCTGCTTGTGACCCCACTCCTGCCTCCAGCCCGCCCTGCGAGTTTCCCGGCCAATTAAAAGGAAGCGGGTCTGATGATGTCATTTCCCGTTTCCTTTAAGGGACCGTGGCCACACTGATTTTCACAGTTGTTCTCAGTATTGTGCAGCATTGAGGTGCTGCAAACACTTGACGAGCATGGCACAAAGGTGCACGACTGCACCCAGGCTCTTCCATGATGGAGGGAGTCACAGCACTCGGGGCGGTTCTCTTTCCCTCCAGTGGGCGGAAGAATACAGCCACACAGGAGGGCGCAGGGATGTCGTCAGGAGGAGCTAGCTGCAGTGGCGCAAACCTTTCAATGATCTCCGATCAGGAAACATTGTAAAGCCACACTCAACCTCATCCTGCTGTGCCACTCATCACATCCCCTTCACTCTGCCTTCTCCACCCTACTCCTGCACATCCTTACTCTCACCAATTTACCTTGCACCTCCACCCATCCCTTTCTATCTACATTAGCACATCCCCATCTTACTAGGCACACCTCACACTCGCCCTTGTTCAATCATACCAACTAACAACACACAAGGGTAGTAAAACTTGTGTGTTTTAGCCAATGTTCATGTAGAGTTTCTGCTAATGTGTTGTCAAACATTTAAATCTTTATATTGAACACTTTTTGTGTTCTTGGACAGATTTGGGTGAACCTTTGGAAGTGGCTTAGTGAGTTGTAGTGAATGGTGAGACATAAGGTTACTCCCCACAATGGTGATGAGCTTGAAAGGAATGGCTTGGGTATTGCAGGGATGATTTATGGTGCTGGGGTGGGGTGGTGCCAACCTGGCGTATCGTTTGGCAGCCAGGGTGTACAGCGTGAAGTGAAGTAAATCTGGCCATGGTGAGGCCATCCCTTGCGTCCCGGGCAGCAATGTGGTCGGGTGCTGGTGTCCTGTGCAGCATCAGGTGATTGCAGCGAAGGTTGGTGCTGTTTTTGGTGTGTTTAGTGATGGTGTTGGAGATGATCGTGGTGGGATTCTGAGGACCAAAGTGAGATTTTTTTCACGGGTATAGATGGCAGCTGAAGTTGAGATGACAGAAGTGATCTGTCACTGGTGAGAGAGGTTGCTCCAAGGAGGTGACAGTGGATAGAGAGTTCACTGCAAACACTTCCGACATGCATACAACTCAAAAGTGTCTTCTAAATCCTGAAGGCTTCAGCTTCTGTCATTGGAAAGTGAACAGCTGTGAAATGGTAGCTTTTATACCACTTCTACAGCTGTGAAATAGTCAAAGCAATGGAGAATCATTGAGAACCCGACACTCTTACCTGACGTGTTCCCTGAGGACGTGAACCTCGTTAAAAAAAAAACTTGGTAAAATGGTGAGTACCTGGTAAAATTATTTTTAAATACCTTTTAAAGTACCTCTTAATAATCGGCTGGTCCTGCCGCTTGGTGTCGGGTCTGCGACACCAAGCAGCAGACCTGGCACTTCGGAAACTAACAAGGAGAGCGAGATCCCACCCCGCTGTCAATCACAGCCATTTCAACAGCGGGGCCCGCCTCCAAACCCACACTCACAGGGCTGGTAAGATTCCGGCCATGATGTGTGTCTGGCGTTAATTTACAGCGACAACTTTTGCTGATCCTTTTATGGATCTAAAGGTCTTCCCAGTTATTAGTCTGGGAATTTTGAATGTAATTGAAAACGTCCATTCCTTACCTTACTTTTCTCTCCAAACATTGAAACATAGAAAATAGGTGCAGGAGTAGGCCAGACGGCCCTTCCAGCCTGCACCACCATTCAATAAGATCATGGCTGATCATTCCCTCAGTACCCGTTTCCTGCTTTCCCTCCATATCCCTTGATCCCCTTAGCCATAAGGGCCATATCTAACTCCCTCTTGAATATATCCAATGAACTGGCATCAACAACGCTCTGCGGCAGGGAAATTCCACAGGTTAACAACTCTGAGTGAAGAAGTTTCTCCTCATCTCAGTCCTAAATGGCCTACCTCTTATCCTAAGACAATGTCCCCTGGTTTTGGACTTCCCCAACATCTGGAACATTCTTCCCACATCTAACCCATCCAGTCCCGTCAGAATTTTATATGTTTCTATGAGATCCCCTCTCATCCTTCTAAACTCCAGTGAATAAAGGCCCAGTTGATGCAGTCTCTCCTCATATGACAGCCCAGCCATCCCTGGAATCAGTCTGGTGAACCTTCGCTGCACTCCCTCAATAGCAAGAATGTCCTTCCTCAGATTAGGAGACCAAAACTGAACACAATATTCCAGGAGAGGCCTCACTAAGGCCCTGTACAACTGCAGTAAGACTTTCCTGCTCCTATACTCAAATCCTCTCACTACGAAGCCCAACATACCATTTGCCGCCTTCGCCGCCTGCTGTACCTGTATGCCAACTTTCAATGACTGATGAATCATGACACCCAAGTCTCGTTGCACCTCCCCTTTTCCTAATCTGCCGCCATTCAGATAATCTGCCTTCGTGTTTTTGCCCCCAAAATGGATAACCTCACATTTATCCACATTATACTGTATCTGCCATGCATTTGCCCACTCACCTAACCTGTCCAAGTCACTCTGCAGCCTCTTAGCATCCTCCTCAGCTCACACCGCCACCCAGTTTAGTGTCATCTGCAAACTTGGAGATATTACACTTAATTCCTTCATCTAAATCGTTAATGTATATTGTAAAGAGCTGGGGTCCAAGCACTGAGCCCTGCGGCACTCCACTAGTCACTGCCTGCCATTCTGAAAAGGGCCCATTTATCCTGACTCTCTGCTTCCTGTCTGCCAACCAGTTCTCTATTCACGTCAGTACATTACCCCCAATACCATGCGCTTTGATTTTACACACCAATCTCTTGTGCGGGACCTTGTCAAAAGCCTTTTGAAAGTCCAAATACACCACATCCACTGGTTCGCCCTTGTCCACTCTGCTAGTTACATCCTCAAACCTATGTACAGCTCTTCATATTTTCCAACTGTCCAGATTTATCTACCAGTTTTAAATTGTTATCCATCCAAATCTATTTGAAGGATTTAGCCATCACTGAGTAATGGTGGGAGAATGAGAGATAGTTTGGCTAGAGGTGATTGAAAGCAACATTTTAAAGACATGCAAACTGAATTGTAGGGCATGTGATCCAAAACACTAAAAAAAATCTTGAAATCCAGAGTAACAAAAGGTATTTAACTTGTTCAATCACCATCAGTACAATACTGAAGGAGTGCTGCACTGTCGGAGGTGCTGTCTTTTGGATAAGACATTAAACCGAGGCCTCGTCGGCCCTCTCGGGTGGACATAAAAGATCCCATGGCACTATTTCGAAGAAGAGCACCTCCCTGGTGTCCTAGCCAATGTTTATCCTTCAGTCAACATCACTAAAATAAATTATCTAGTCATTATCATATTGCTCTCTGTAGGACCTTGCTGTACGCAAAATAGGTTACCGCATTTGCTTCATCAAAGCAGTGACCACACATCAAAAGTACTTCATTGGCTGCAAAGCGCTTTGGAATGTCTTGAGGTTGTGAAAGGCGCTATAGAAATGCAAGTCTGTTTGTCTGTCTTTGAAGCCGTGGTCGTGGCCCTTTTATTTAGGACTGTTTTTTATATTGTGTTTTGAGTGGTCAACTTTCCCAAATTTTCTCGGTTGGTATGTATGTACAAGGACTCAGATTTGAACTGAATTGCTTGGGGTGCATTTGTAATTTGTATCCACTCTAATTTCTATGTCACACATAGAATATGAAATTATACGGATCAACTCAGTGCTTGAATGGAAGTGGCTCAAATTGCAACCAGCAGATTCAATGCCCAACAATTCTTCTGGTTGGAATCTTGCCTATTCCGGCAGCGAGTAAAACAAGCAACAGCAAGGGAATGTATGTGTTAATTCCACAGCCTCTAACTGCTGCGGTCTTTGCCCCTTCCTGAAACTGGGACCGCAGCAAGAACAGTGGTAAAACCGCTCAGCTTGGCATCACCAATAATGTGCCCACAAAGCAGCCCTTGACAAAGGGCTCATGAACTAAGACCTGGCAAAACACACCCATGTCCCTGCTGACAGCACCCAATATCTGGAGCAATGCTGGACTGCTCACTCCTAAACACACATCATCTAGAATGGTTCCATATGGTCAACCTCCGAAGGAATTACATAGAAGTTGCAATACATAAGAGAAGTATTGTGCCACATCAGCCCGGTCTTAAGAGAAGTAGCGGCAGGGATTGTGGATGCATTCGTTGTAATTTATCTCAATTCCCTGAATTCTGTGGAGGTCCCAGCAGATTGGAAAACTGCAAATGTAATGCCCCTATTTAAAAAAGGAGGCAGACAAAAAGCTGGCAACTACAGACCAGTTAACCTAACATCTGTGGTTGGGAAGATGCTGGAGTCCATTATTAAAGAAGCAGTAGCAGGACATTTGGAAAAGCAAAATTCGGTCAGGCAGAGTCAGCATGGATTTATGAAGGGGAAGTCATGTTTGACAAATTTGCTGGAATTCTTTAAGGATGTAACGAACAGGGTGGATAAAGAGGAACCAGTGGATGTGGTATATTTGGACTTCCAGAAAGCATTTGACAAGGTGCCACATAAAAGGTTACTGCATAAGATAAAAGTTCAATAATATATTAGCATGGATAGAGGAATGGCTAACTAACAGAAAACAGAGAGTAGGGACAAATGGTTCATTATCTGGTTGGCAATCATTAACTAGTGGGGTGCCGCAGGGATCAGTGCTGGGACCCCAACTATTTACAATCTATATTAACGACTTGGAAGAAGGGACTGAGTGTAACGTAGCCAAGTTTGCTTTTCCTTCCATCTTTTTATCGCCAACAATGTGTGAGGAGGACACAAAAAGTCTGCAAAAGGACATAGACAGGCTAAGTGAGTGGGCAAAAATTTGGCAGATCGAGTATAATGTTGGAAAGTGTGAGGTCATGCACTTTGGCAGAAAAAAAATCAAAGAGCAAGTTATTATTTAAATGGAGAAAGATTGGCAAGTGCTGCAGTACAGCAGGATCTGGGGGTACTTGTGCATGAAACACAAAAGGATAGTATGCAGGTGCAGAAAGTGGATCAGGAAGGCCAATGGAATCTTGGCTTTTGTTGCAAAGGGGATGGAGTATAAAAGCAGGGAAGTCTTGCTACAGCTATACAGGGTATTGGTGAGGCTACACTTGCAATACTGCGTGCAGTTTTGGTTTCCATATTTACGAAAGGAAATACTTGCTTTGGGGGCAGTTCAGAGAAGGTTCACTAGGTTGATTCCAGAGATGAGGGGTTTGACTTATGAGGAAAGGTTGAGTAGGTTGGGCCTCTAGGAATTCAGAAGAATGAGAGGTGATCCAATCGAAACATATAAGATTATGAGGGGGCTTGACGAGGTGGATGCGGAGAGGATGTTTCCACTGATGGGGGAGACTAGAACTAGAGGGCATAATCTTAGAATAAGGGTCCGCCCATTTAAAACTGAGATGAGGAGAAATTTCTTCTGTGTGGGTTGTAAATCTATGGAATTCGCTGCCTCGGAGAGCTGTGGAAGCTGGGACATTGAATAAATTTAAGACAGTAATAGACAGTTTCTTAAACGATAAGGGGTTATGGGGAGTGGGCAGGGAAGTGGACCTGAGTCCATGATCGGATCAGCCATGATCGTATTAAATGGCAGAGCAGGCTCGAGGGGCCGTATGGCTTACTCGTGCTCCTATTTCTTATGTTCTTATAAACAGGCAGTTTGGCCTCACCAATCCAGGTAAGTATTTATCATGCACATCTGCAGTAGTCCTAATCCTGGCTTGTTTCCATATCCCTTTATCCCCCTTTCCTTCAACCCCCTATTTAACCTATTATTAAAAGTTGACATGGTTTCTGCTTCACTTACTAACTCCAGCAGTGCATTCCTGAGCCTCACAATCCATTGTGTAAGAAATGTTTCTCCCCCTGTGTCCTAAATCTATTATTTAGTCTTATATCAATTTCCCCTCGTTCAAGCCCCACTTTAGTGACTTGAGCACTAAATCTAGGCTGCCACATCAGTCCGGTACTGAGGGAGTCTTGCACTATTCGAGGTGCTGTCTTTCAGATGAGATGATGTACGTAAAAGATCGAAGTGACAATTCGTACTGTGCATTTTCTGTCAAGTCCCCGCCCCCGATCCTCCCACCCGAACCGGAAGTGCCAGGCCAGAAGTGCGGCCCCAAACCTGAACCATTTAGACTATGTTGTCGACAGACCGAACTTGCTGATCCTCTGCTGGGCCCTCTAAGTGACCCCGAGAACCCCCGACCCCTGAGCGGCCCTGACCCGGGCAGCCTAGAGCTGGGGGGCGGCCGAGAGGGAGGGGGGATAAGAAAGGGGGAGAGAGAGAGAGCCTGTGGATGTAGGGAAGAGAGGGCGAGAGAGACTGGGGGTGGGGGAGAGTGAGAGAGACTGGGGGGGGTGGGGGAGAGTGAGAGAGACTGGGGGGGTGGGGGAGAGTGAGAGAGACTGGGGGGGGTGGGGGAGAGTGAGAGAGACTGGGGGCGGTGGGGAGAGAGAGAGAGACTGGGGCGGTGGGGGAGAGAGAGACTGGGGAGGGTGGGGGAGAGTGTGAGACTGGGGGGGGGTGGGAGAGAGAGAGAGAGACTGGGGGGGGTGGGAGAGAGAGAGAGACGGGGGGGGGGTGGGAGAGAGAAGAGAGACTGGGGGGGGGGTGGGAGAGAGGAGAGAGAGACAGGGGGGGTGGGGGGGAGTGAGGAGAGAGAGACTGGGGGGGTGGGGGGGGAGTGAGGGAGAGAGAGAGGGTGGGGGGATGGGGAGGGAGTGAGAGAGAGAGACTAGGGGGGTGGGGGTGGAGTGAGAGAGAGACTAGGGGGGTGGGGGTGGAGTGAGAGAGAGACTGGGGGGGTGGGGGGGGAGTGAGGGAGAGAGAGAGGGTGGGGGGGGATTGAGAGAGAGAGACTAGGGGGGTGGGGGGGGGAGTGAGAGAGAGAGACTAGGGGGGTGGGGGGGAGTGAGAGAGAGAGAGAGAGACTGGGGGGATGGGGAGGGAGTGAGAGAGAGAGAGACTAGGGGGGTGGGGGTGGAGTGAGAGAGAGACTAGGGGGGTGGGGGTGGAGTGAGAGAGAGACTAGGGGGGTGGGGGTGGAGTGAGAGAGACTAGGGGGGTGGGGGTGGAATGAGAGAGACTAGGGGGGTGGGGGTGGAGTGAGAGAGACTAGGGGGGTGGGGGTGATGGGGGGGGGGGGAGAGAGACGGGGGGGGGAGAGAGACTGGGGGGATGGGGGGGGGAGAGGGGATGGGGGGGAGAGAGACTGGGGGGATGGGGGGAGGAGAGAGACTGGGAGGGTGGGGGGGGGAAAGAGACTGGGAGGGTGGGGGGGGGAAAGAGACTGGGAGGGTGGGGGGGGGGGAAAGAGACTGGGAGGGTGGGGGGGGGGAGGAGGGTGGGGGGGGGTGGAGAGAGACTGGGAGGGTGGGGGGGGGAGAGAGAGACGGGGCGGAGAGAGAGAGAGAGACTGGGGGGTGGGGGGAAGAGAGAGAGAGACGTGGGGGGGGGAAGAGAGAGAGACAACCGGGGGGGAAAAAGAGAGAGAGAGACGACCGGGGGGGAAAAAGAGAGAGAGAGACGACCGGGGGGGGGAAAGAGAGAGAGAGACGGGGTGGGGGGGGGGAAAGAGAGAGAGAGACGGGGTGGGGGGGGGAAAGAGAGAGAGAGACGGGGGGGGGGCGAAGAGAGAGAGACGGGGGGGGGGCGAAGAGAGAGAGACGGGGGGGGAGGGAAGAGAGAGACGGGGGGGGAGGGAAGAGAGAGAGACGGGGGGGGAGGGAGAGAGAGACTGGTGGGTGCGAAGAGAGAGACTGATGGGGAGAAGAGAGAGACTGGGGGTGGCGGGGGGGGAGAGAGAGACTGGGGGAGTGGGAGGGGGGGAAGAGAGAGACTGGGGGGGTGGGAGGGGAGGAAGAGAGAGACTGGGGGGGGGTGGGAGGGGGGAAGAGAGAGACTGGGGGCGGAGAGAGAGCGGTGGGGTGGGGAAAGAGAGAGAGACTGGGTGGGGTGGGGGGAAGGGAGAGAGAGACTGGTGGGTGGGGGGAAGAGAGAGAGAGACTGGTGGGGTGGGGGGGGAGAGAGAGAGACTGGTGGGGTGGGGGGGGAAAGAGAGAGAGACTGGGGGGAGGGGGGAGAGAGAGTGACTGTGGGGGGGAGGGGCGGAGAGAGAGACTGGTGGGGTGGGGGGGAAAGAGAGAGAGACTGGGGGGGAGGGGGGAGAGAGAGTGACTGTGGGGGGGAGGGGCGGAGAGAGAGACTGGGGGGGAGGGGGGGAGAGAGAGAGACTGTGGGGGGTGGAGAGAGAGAGAGAGAGCAAGACTGTGGGGGTGGGGGAGGGGGGGAGAGAGTCTGTGGGGGCGAGAGAGAGAGACTGGGGGGGAGAGAGAGAGACTGTGGGGGGAGGGGGGAGAGAGAGACTGTGGGGGGGAGGGGGGAGAGAGTGAGACTGTGGAAGGGGGAGAGAGAGAGACTGTGGGGGGTGGAGAGAGAGAGAGCGAGACTGGGGGTGAGGGAAGAGAGAGAGACTCGGGGGGGTGGGGGGTGAAGGAAGAGAGAGAGACTCGGGGGGGTGGGGGGTGAAGAGAGACTGGGGGGGGCGGAAGAGAGAGACTGGTTGGGTGGGGGGAAGAGAGACTGGGGGTGGAGGAAGAGAGAGACTGGTGGGCTGGGGGGGGGAGAGACTGGGGGGGCGGGAAGAGAGAGAGACTGGGGGGGGGCGGGAAGAGAGAGACTGGGGGGGGGAAGAGAGAGAGCGACTGGGGGGGGAAGAGAGAGAGCGACTGGGGGGGGGGGGGAAGAGAGAGCGACTGGGGGGGGAAGAGAGAGAGACTGGGGGGGTGGGGAAAGAGAGAGAGACTGGGGGTGGGGTTGGGGGAGACAGACTGAGGGGGGAGGGGGGAGAGAGCGAGAGAGAGACTGAGGGGGGGGGAAGAGAGCGAGAGAGAGACTGAGGGGGGGGGAGAGAGAGAGACTGAGGGGGAGAGAGAGAGACTGAGGGGGGGGGAAGAGAGAGAGAGACTGAGGGGGGGGCCGAGAGTGAGACTGAGGGGGGGGCTAAGAGAGAGAGACTGTGGGCGGCAGGGGGGAAGAGAGAGAGACTGTGGGGGGGAGGGGGGAGAGAGAGAGAGACTGTGGGGGGGAGGGGGGAGAGAGAGAGACTGTGGGGGGGAGGGGGGAGAGAGAGACTGTGGGGGGGAGGGGGGAGAGAGAGACTGTGGGGGGGAGGGGGGAGAGAGAGACTGTGGGGGGGAGGGGGGGGGAGAGAGAGACTGTGGGGGGAGGGGGGGAGAGAGAGACTGTGGGGGGGAGGGGGGGAGAGAGAGACTGTGGGGGGGAGGGGGGGAGAGAGAGAGACTGTGGGGGGGAGGGGGGGAGAGAGAGACACTGTGGGGGAGGGGGGGAGAGAGAGAGACTGGGGTGAGGGGGGGAGAGAGAGAGACTGTGGGGTGAGGGGGGGAGAGAGAGAGACTGTGGGGTGAGGGGGGGAGAGAGAGAGACTGTGGGGTGAGGGGGGGAGAGAGAGAGACTGGGGGGAGGGGGGAGGGGGTAGAGAGACTGGGGGGGAGAGAGAGAGACTGTGGGGTGAGGGGGGGAGAGAGAGACTGTGGGGGGGAGGGGGGAGAGAGAGACTGTGGGGGGGAGGGGGAGAGAGAGACTGTGGGGGGGAGGGGGGAGAGAGAGACTGTGGGGGGGAGGGGGGAGAGAGCGACTGTGGGGGGGAGGGGGGAGAGAGAGACTGTGGGGGGGGAGGGGGGAGAGAGAGACTGTGGGGGGGGAGAGAGAGACTGTGGGGGGAGGGGAGAGAGAGAGAGACTGTGGAGGGAGAGAGAGATTGTGGGGGGAGGGGAGAGAGAGAGACTGTGGGGGGGGGAGAGAGAGAGAGACTGTGGGGGGGAGGGGAGAGAGAGAGAGAGAGAGAGACTGGGGGGGAGGGGGGAGAGAGAGAGAGACTGTGGGGGCGGGGAGAGAGAGACTGTGGGGGGAAGGGGGAAGAGAGACTGGGGGGGGGAGAGAGAGAATGTGAGGGGAAGGGGAGAGAGAGAGAGACTGTGGGGGGGGGGGAGAGAGACAGTCTGGGGGAGGGGGAGAGAGACAGTCTGGGGGAGGGGGAGAGAGAGACAGTCTGGGGGAGGGAGAGAGAGAGAGAGAGAGAGAGACAGTCTGGGGGAGGGAGAGAGAGAGAGAGAGAGAGAGAGAGTCTGGGGGAGGGAGAGAGAGAGACAGTCTGGGGGAGGGGGAGAGAGACAGTCTGGGGGAGGGGGAGAGAGACAGTCTGGGGGAGGGGGAGAGAGACAGTCTGGGGGAGGGGGAGAGAGACAGTCTGGGGGAGGGGGAGAGAGACAGTCTGGGGGAGGGGGAGAGAGACAGTCTGGGGGAGGGGGAGAGAGACAGTCTGGGGGAGGGGGAGAGAGACAGTCTGGGGGAGGGGGAGAGAGAGAGAGACAGTCTGGGGGAGGGGGAGAGAGAGAGAGACAGTCTGGGGGAGGGGGAGAGAGAGAGAGACAGTCTGGGGGAGGGGGAGAGAGAGAGAGACAGTCTGGGGGAGGGAGAGAGAGAGAGACAGTCTGGGGGAGGGGGAGAGAGAGAGAGACAGTCTGGGGGGGGAGAGAGAGAGACAGTCTGGGGGAGGGGGAGAGAGAGAGAGACAGTCTGGGGGAGGGGGAGAGAAACAGTCTGGGGGAGGGGGAGAGAGCGAGAGACAGTCTGGGGGGGGAGAGAGAGAGACAGTCTGGGGGAGGGGGAGAGAGACAGACAGTCTGGGGGAGGGGGAGAGAGACAGACAGTCTGGGGGAGGGGGAGAGAGAGAGACAGTCTGGGGGAGGGAGAGAGACAGTCTGGGGGAGGGAGAGAGAGAGAGAGAGAGAGAGAGTCTGGGGGAGGGAGAGAGAGAGAGAGAGAGAGAGAGTCTGGGGGAGGGAGAGAGAGAGAGAGAGAGTCTGGGGGAGGGGAAGAGAGAGAGAGAGAGACAGTCTGGGGGAGGGGGAGAGAGTGAGAGAGAGACAGTCTGGGGGAGGGAGAGAGAGAGAGAGAGTCTGGGGGAGGGGGAGAGAGAGAGAGACAGTCTGGGTGAGGGGGAGAGAGAGAGAGAGTCTGGGGAGGGGGAGAGAGAGAGAGTGGGGAGGGGGAGAGAGAGAGACAGTCTGGGGGAGGGGGAGAGAGAGAGACAGTCTGGGGGAGGGGGAGAGAGAGAGAGACAGTCTGGGGGAGGGGGAGAGAGAGAGAGAGACAGTCTGGGGGAGGGGGAGAGAGAGAGAGAGACAGTCTGGGAGAGAGAGAGAGAGACAGTCTGGGGGAGGGGGAGAGAGACAGTCTGGGGGAGGGGGAGAGAGACAGTCTGGGGGAGGGGGAGAGAGACAGTCTGGGGGAGGGGGAGAGAGACAGTCTGGGGGAGGGGGAGAGAGACAGTCTGGGGGAGGGGGAGAGAGACAGTCTGGGGGAGGGGGAGAGAGAGAGAGAGACAGTCTGGGGGAGGGGGAGAGAAATAGAGTCTGGGGGAGGGGGAGAGAGAGAGAGAGTCTGGGGGAGGGGGAGAGAGAGAGAGAGTCTGGGGGAGGGGGAGAGATAGTTTGGGGGAGGGGGAGAGAGAGAGAGACAGTCTGGGGGAGGGGGAGAGAGAGAGAGACAGTCTGGGGGAAGGGGAGAGAGAGAGAGACAGTCTGGAGGAGGGGGAGAGAGAGAGAGTCTGGGGGAGGGGGAGAGAGCGAGGTAGACACAGACTGGGGGTGGGGGAGAGAGACTGGGGGAGGGGGAGCGAGACAGACTGGGGGAGCGAGAGAGAGAGAGACAGTCTGGGGGAGGGGGAGAGTGAGAGAGACAGGCTGGGGGAGGGGGTGGGGGAGAGAGACAGACTGGGGGAGGGGGAGAGAGACTGGGGGAGGGGGAGAGAGACTGGGGGAGGGGGAGCGAGAGAGAGACAGACCGGGGGAGGGGGAGCAAGAGCGAGACAGACTGGGGGAGAGGGACACAGACTGGGGGAGAGAGAGAGAGAGAGACACACACAGACTGGGGGAGAGAGAGAGAGACACACACAGACTGGGGGAGAGAGAGAGACACACACACAGACTGGGGGAGAGAGAGAGAGACACACACAGACTGGGGTGGAGAGGGGGAGAGAGAGAGAGAGAGACACACACAGACTGGGGGAGAGAGAGAGAGACACACAGACTGGGGGAGAGAGAGAGAGACACAGACTGGGGAGAGAGAGACACAGACTGGGGGGGAGAGAGAGACACAGACTGGGGGAGAGAGAGAGACACAGACTGGGGGGGAGAGAGAGAGAGACACAGACTGGGGGGGAGAGAGAGAGAGACACAGACTGGGGGGGAGAGAGAGAGACACACAGACTGGGGGGGGGAGAGAGAGAGACACAGACTGGGGGGGAGAGAGAGAGAGACACACAGACTGGGGGAGAGAGAGAGAGAGACACAGACTGGGGGAGAGAGAGAGAGAGACACAGACTGGGGGAGAGAGAGAGAGAGACACAGACTGGGGGAGAGAGAGAGACACAGACTGGGGGAGAGAGAGAGAGAGAGACACACACAGACTGGGGGAGAGAGAGAGAGAGAGACACACACAGACTGGGGGGGAGAGAGAGACACACACAGACTGGGGGAGAGAGAGAGAGACACACAAACTGGGGGAGAGACAGAGACACACAGACTGGGGGAGAGAGAGAGACACACACAGACTGGGGAGAGAGTGAGAGAGAAACAGACTGGGGGAGAGAGAGAGAGAGAGAGAGACAGACTTGGGGCGAGAGAGAGAGACAGACAGGCAATGGGAGACAGACTGGGGGAGAGAGAGACACAGACTGGGGGAGGGGGAGAGAATGAGAGAGAGACACAGACTGGGGGAGAGAGCGAGAGAGACAGACAATGGGAGACAGACTGGGGGAGAGGGAGAGAGAGAGAGAGACACAGACTGGGAGAGAGAGAGACACACACACAGACTGGGGGAGAGAGAGAGAGAGACACACACAGACTGCGGGAGAGAGAGAGAGAGACACACACAGACTGCGGGAGAGAGAGAGAGAGAGACACAGACTGGGGGAGAGAGAGAGAGACACAGACTGGGGGAGAGAGAGAGACACACAGACTGGGGGAGAGAGAGAGAGACACACAGACTGGGGGAGAGAGAGAGAGACACAGACTGGGGGAGAGAGAGAGAGACACAGACTGGGGGAGAGAGAGACACACAGACTGGGGGAGAGAGAGAGAGAGAGAGAGACACAGACTGGGAGAGAGAGAGAGAGAGACACACAGACTGGGAGAGAGAGAGACACACACAGACTAGGGGAAAGAGAGAGAGAGACAGACACAGACTGGGGGAAGAGAGAGAGAGACACACACAGACTGGGGAAGAGAGAGAGAGAGAGACAGACAATGGGAGACAGACTGGGGGAGAGAGAGAGAGAGAGACACAGACTGGGAGAGAGAGAGAGAGACACACAGACTGGGGGAGAGAGAGAGAGAGACAGACAATGGGAGACAGACTGTGGGAGAGAGAGACACACACAGACTGGGGGAGAGAGAGAGAGAGAGAGAGAGACACACACAGACTGGGAGAGAGAGAGACACACACAGACTAGGGGAAAGAGAGAGAGAGACAGACACAGACTGGGGGAAGAGAGAGAGAGACACACACAGACTGGGGAAGAGAGAGAGAGAGAGACAGACAATGGGAGACAGACTGGGGGAGAGAGAGAGAGAGAGAGAAACACAGACTGGGAGAGAGAGAGACACACACACAGACTGGGGGAAGAGAGAGAGAGACACACACACAGACTGGGGGAAGAGAGAGAGAGAGAGAGACACAGACTGGGGGAGAGAGAGAGATAGAGAGAGAGAGAGAGAGAGAGAGAGACAGACTGGGGGAGAGAGAGAGAGAGAGAGAGACACAGACTGGGGGAGAGAGAGAGAGAGAGACACAGACTGTAGGAGAGAGAGAGACACAGACTGCGGGGGGGAGAGAGAGACAGACAATGGGAGACAGACTGGGGGGGAGAGAGAGAGAGAGACAGACAGACAGACAATGGGAGACAGATGGGGAGAGAGAGAGACAGACTGGGGGGGAGAGAGAGAGACAGACAGACTGGGGGAGGGGAAAAGAGAGAGAGAGAAAGAGAGACACAGACTGGGGGAGGGGGAGAGAAAGATAGACACATACTGGGGGGGGGGCGGAGAGAGAGAGAGAGACACACACAGACTAGGGGAAAGAGAGAGAGAGAGAGAGACAGACACAGACTGGGGGAGAGAGAGAGAGAGAGACAGACACAGACTGGGGGAGAGAGAGAGAGAGAGACAGACAGACACAGACTGGGGGAGAGAGAGAGAGAGAGAGAGAGAGACACAGACTGGGGAGAGAGAGAGAGAGACACAGACTGGGGGAGAGAGAGAGAGAGACACAGACTGGGGGAGAGAGAGAGAGAGAGAGAGACACACAGACTGGGGGAGAGAGAGAGAGAGAGAGACACACAGACTGGGGGAGAGAGAGAGAGAGACATACAGACTGGGGAGAGAGAGACAGACAATGGGAGACAGACTGGGGGAGAGAGAGAGAGAGACAGACAATGGGAGACAGACTGGGGGAGAGAGAGAGAGAGACACAGACTAGGAGAGAGAGAGACACACACACAGACTGGGGGAGAGAGAGAGAGAGAGAGACACACACAGACTGGGGGAGAGAGAGACACACACACAGACTGGGGGAGAGAGAGAGAGAGAGAGACACACAGACTGGGGGAGAGAGAGAGAGACACACACACAGACTGGGGGAGAGAGAGAGAGAGAGACACACAGACTGGGGGAGAGAGAGAGAGAGAGACACAGACTGTGGGAGAGAGAGAGAGAGACACAGACTGTGGGAGAGAGAGAGAGACACACAGACTGCGGGGGGGAGCGAGAGACAGACAATGTGAGACAGACTGGGGGAGGAGAGAGAGAGAGAGAGAGACAGACAGACAGACAATGGGAGACAGACAGGGGGAGAGAGAGAGACAGACTGGGGGGGGAGAGAGAGAGACAGACAGACTGGGGGAGGGGAAAAGAGAGAGAGAGAAAGAGAGACACAGACTGGGGGAGGGGGAGAGAAATAAAAACAGACTGGGGGGGGGCGGAGAGAGAGAGACACACACACACAGACTAGGGGAAAGAGAGAGAGAGAGAGACAGACACAGACTGGAGAGAGAGAGAGAGACAGACACAGACTGGGGGAGAGAGAGAGAGAGACAGACACAGACTGGGGGAGAGAGAGAGAGAGAGACAGACACAGACTGGGGGAGAGAGAGAGAGAGAGAGACACAGACTGGGGGAGAGAGAGAGAGAGACACACACAGACTGGGAGAGAGAGAGAGAGACACACAGACTGGGAGAGAGAGAGAGAGACAGAGAATGAGAGACAGACTGGGGGAGAGAGAGAGAGACAGACTGGGAGAGAGAGATACACACACACAGACTGGGGGAAGAGAGAGAGAGAGAGAGACACAGACTGGGGGAGAGAGAGAGAGAGAGAGACAGACTGGGGGAGAGAGAGAGAGATATAGATTGGGGGAGAGAGACACAGACTGGGGGGGAGAGAGAGAGAGACACAGACTGGGGGAGAGAGAGAGAGAAAGACACAGACTGTGGGAGAGAGAGAGAGAGACACAGACTGCGGGGGGAGAGAGAGACAGACAATGGGAGACAGACTGGGGGGGAAAGAGAGAGAGAGACAGACAGGGGGAGAGAGAGAGACAGACTGGGGGGGGAGAGAAAGACAGACAGACTGGGGGAGAGAGAGAGACACACACACAGACTGCGGGAGAGAGAGAGAGAGACACACACACAGACTGCGGGAGAGAGAGAGAGAGAGAGAGAGAGAGACACAGACTGGGGGAGAGAGAGAGAGAGACACAGACTGGGGGGGAGAGAGAGAGACACACACAGACTGGGGGAGAGAGAGAGAGAGAGAGACACACAGACTGGGGGAGAGAGAGAGACACACAGACTGGGGGAGAGAGAGAGACACACAGACTGGGGGGGAGAGAGAGAGAGACACAGACTGGGGGAGAGAGAGAGAGAGAGACACACAGACTGGGGGAGAGAGAGAGAGAGAGAGACACACAGACTGGGAGAGAGAGAGAGACACACACAGACTGAGAGAGAGAGAGAGACAGACAATGGGAGACAGACTGTGGGAGAGAGAGAGACACACAGACTGGGGGAGAGAGAGAGAGAGAGAGAGACACACAGACTGGGAGAGAGAGAGACACACACAGACTAGGGGAAAGAGAGAGAGAGACAGACACAGACTGGGGGAAGAGAGAGAGAGACACACACAGACTGGGGAAGAGAGAGAGAGAGAGACAGACAATGGGAGACAGACTGGGGGAGAGAGAGAGAGAGAAACACAGACTGGGAGAGAGAGACACACACACACAGACTGGGGGAAGCGAGAGAGAGACACACACAGACTGGGTGAAGAGAGATAGAGAGAGAGACACAGACTGGGGGAGAGAGAGAGAGAGAGAGAGACACAGACTGGGGGAGAGAGAGAGACACACACAGACTGGGGGAGAGAGAGAGAGAGAGAGAGAGAGAGACACAGACTGGGGGAGAGAGAGAGAGAGAGAGAAAGACACAGACTGGGGGAGAGAGAGAGAGAGACACAGACTGCGGGGGGGAGAGAGAGACAGACAATGGGAGACAGACTGGGGGGGAGAGAGAGAGACAGACAGACAGACAATGGGAGACAGACGGGGAGAGAGAGAGACAGACTGGGGGGGTGAGAGAGACAGACAGACTGGGGGAGGGGAAAAGAGAGAGAGAGAAAGAGAGACACAGACTGGGGGGTGGGGCAGAGAGAGAGAGAGAGAGACACACACAGACTAGGGGAAAGAGAGAGAGAGACAGACACAGACTGGGGGAGAGAGAGAGAGAGAGAGACAGACAGACACAGACTGGGGGAGAGAGAGAGAGAGAGAGAGAGAGAGAGACACAGACTGGGGGAGAGAGAGAGAGAGAGAGACACAGACTGGGGGAGAGAGAGAGAGAGAGACACAGACTGGGGGAGAGAGAGAGACACACAGACTGGGGGAGAGAGAGACAGACAATGGGAGACAGACTGGGGGAGAGAGAGAGAGAGAGAGACAGACAATGGGAGACAGACTGGGGGAGAGAGAGAGAGACACACAGACTAGGAGAGAGAGACACACACACAGACTGGGGGAGAGAGAGAGAGAGAGACACACACAGACTGGGGGAGAGAGAGAGAGACACACACACAGACTGGGGGAGAGAGAGAGAGAGAGACACAGACTGGGGGAGAGAGAGAGACACACAGACTGGGGGAGAGAGAGACAGACAATGGGAGACAGACTGGGGGAGAGAGAGAGAGAGAGAGAGACAGACAATGGGAGACAGACTGGGGGAGAGAGAGAGAGAGAGAGAGAGAGACACACAGACTAGGAGAGAGAGACACACACACAGACTGGGGGAGAGAGAGAGAGAGAGACACACACAGACTGGGGGAGAGAGAGAGACACACAC
>NW_027252486.1:0-24739 GCF_044704955.1 Pristiophorus japonicus
GGAGAGTGACGACAGTGAGGAGAGAGAGGAGCATGTGGAGAGTGAGGAGAGTGAGGAGAGGGAGGAGAGGGAGGAGAGGGAGGAGAGTGAGGAGAGTGAGGAGAGGGAGGAGCGAGAGGAGAGTGGGGAGAGTGAAGAGAGTGAAGAGAGTGAGGCGACTGAGGAGAGTGAGGAGAGTAAGGAGAGAGAGGAGAGTGAGGAGAGGGTGGAGAGAGGAGAGTGGGGAGAGTGAAGAGAGTGAAGAGAGTGAAGAGAGTGAGGCGACTGAGGAGAGTGAGGAGAGAGAGGAGAGTGAGGAGAGGGAGGAGCGAGAGTAGAGTGATGAGAGGGAGGAGAGTCAGGAGATGGAGGAGAGTGATGAGTGAGGAGAGTGAGGAGAGGGCGGAGAGAGAGGAGAGTGAGGAGAGTGAGAAGTGGAACGAGGGTGAGGAGAGTGAGGAATGTGAGGAGTGGGAGAAATGTGAGGAGCGTGCGGAGAGTGAGGAGAGTGACGAGAGTGAGGAGAGTGAGGAGAGTGAGGAGAGTGAGGAGAGTGAGGAGTGTGAGGCGAGTTTGGCGAGTGAGGAGAGTAAGGCGGGTGATGAGAGTGAGGAGATTGAAGAGATGGCGGAGAGTGACGAGAGGAGGAGAGTGAAGAATGGTGTAGAGGGAGGAGTGTGAGGAGAGGGAGGAAAGTGAGGAGGGTGAGGAGAGTGGGGAGAGGGAGGAGAGTGAGAAGAATAATTAGATTGAGGAGAATGAGGAGAGGGAGGAGAGTGAGGTGCGAGAGGAGAGTGCGGATAGGCGAAAAGTTAGAGGAGAGTGAGGAGAGTGAGGAGAGTCTGGAGAGTGATGAGAGGGATGAGAGGGAGGAGCGGGAGGAGAGTGAGAATAGGGAGGAGTGGGATGAGAGTGAGAAGAGTGAGGAGAGTGAGGCGAGTGAGCGGAGTCAGGAGAGTGAAGAGCTTGAGGAGAGTGCGGTGTGTGAGGAGTGGGAGGAGAAGGAGGAGATTGAGGAGTGAGAGGAGAGTGAGGAGAGTGAAGAGAGGGAGGAGAGGGTGGAGAGTGAGGACAGTGCGGATAGTGAGGAGAGGGAGGAGAGAGAGAAGATTGAGGAGAGGGAGGAGAGTTACGAGAGTGAGGAGAGGGAGGAGAGTGCGAAGAATGAGGAGAGTGAAGTGTGGGAGGAGAGGAAAGAGAGTGAGCAGAGTGAGAGGAGAGAGGAGAGTGAGGAGAGGGAGGAGAGGGAGGTGAGGGAGGAGAGGGAGGAGAGTGAGGAGAGTGAAGAAAGTGAGGCGAGAGAGGCGACTGAGGAGAGTGAGGAGAGTGAGGAGAGAGAGGAGAGTGAGGAGATGGAGGAGTGAGAGGAGAGTGAGGAGAGTTAGGAGAGTGAAGAGAGGCAGGAGTGTGAGAAGAATGAGGAGAGTGAGGAGAGGGAGGAGAGTGAGGAGAGTGAGGAGTGGCAGGAGTGTGAGAAGAGTGAGGAGAGGGAGGAGAGTGAGAAGAGTGAGGAGTGGGAGGAGAGTGAGGAGAGGGAGGAGAGGGAGGAGAGGGATGAGAGGGAGGAGAGGGAGGAGAGTGAGGAGTGGGAGGAGAGTGAGGAGAGTGAGGAGAGGGAGGAGAGTGCCGAGAGTGAGGAGAGTGAGGAGAGTAAGGAGAGTGAGGAGATGAGCAGAGTGAGGATAAGGAGGAGAGTGAGAAGAATGAAGAGTGTGAGGAGAGGGAGGCGAGTTAGGAGAGTGAAGAGAGGGAGGAGTGTGAGGAGAATGAGGAGAGTGCAGAGAGTGAGGAGAGTGAGGAGAGGGAGGAGAGTGAGGAGAGGGAGGAGAGTGAGGATAGTGAGGAGAGATAGGAGAGGGAGGAGAGTGATGCAAGTGAGGCGAGTCAGGAGAGTGAAGAGATTGCGGAGAGTGAGAAGAGGGAGGAGAGTGAGGAGAGTGAGGAGAGTGAGGAGAATGAGGAGAGTGAGGAGAGTGAGGAGAGTGTGGAGAGTGCGGAGAGTGAGGAGTGTGAGGAGAGTGCGGAGAATGAGGAGAGTGAGGAAAGTGAGGAGAGTGAGGAGAAAGAGGAGAGTGAGGAAAATGAGGAGATTGAGGAGAGTGATGAGAGTGAAGAGAATGAAGAGAGTGAGGAGCGGGAGGCGAGTGAGGAGAGTAAGGAGAGTGAGGAGAGTGACGAGAGTGACGAGAGTGAGTAGAATGACGAGAGTGTGGTGAGGAAGGAGAATGTGGAGAGTGAGGAGAGTGAGGAGAGGGAGGAGAGTGAGGCGAGTCAGGCGAGTGAGGAGCCGGAGGGAGAGTGAGAAGAGTGAGGAGAGGAAGGTGATGGAGGTGAGTGAGGAGAGGGAGGAGAGGGAGGAGTGTGAGGTGAGTGAGGAGAGTGAGGAGAGTGAGGAGAGTGAGGAGAGTGAGGAGTGTGAGGAGAGTGAGGAGAATGAGGTGAGTGAGGAGAGTGAGGAGAGTGAGGAGAGTGCGGAGAGTGCGTTGAGTGAGGAGAGTGAAGAGAGTGCGGAGAATGAGGAGAGTGAGGAGAGTGAGGAGAGTGAGGAGAAAGAGGAGAGTGAGGAAAATGAGGAGATTGAGGAGAGTGATGAGAGTGCAGAGAGTGAAGAGAGTGAGGAGCGGGAGGCGAGTGAGGAGAGTGAGGAGAGTGAGGAGAGTGACGAGAGTGACGAGAGTGAGTAGAATGACGAGAGTGTGGTGAGGGAGGAGAATGTGGAGAGTGAGGAGAGTGAGTAGAGGGAGGAGAGTGAGGCGAGTCAGGCGAGTGAGGAGCGGGAGGAGAGTGAGAAGAGTGAGGAGAGGAAGGTGATGGAGGAGAGTGAGGAGAGGGAGGAGAGGGAGGAGTGTGAGGTGAGAGAGGAAAGTGAGGAGAGTGAGGAGAGTGAGGAGAGTGAGGAGAGTGAGGAGTGTGAGGAAGTGCGGTGAGTGAGGAGAGTGGGGAGAGTGAGGAGTGTGAGGAGATTGAGCAGAGGGCAGAGAGTGACGAAAGGAGGAGAGTGAGGAAAAGTGTAGAGGCAGGAGGTTGAGGAGAGTGAGGAAAAGGAGGAGAGTGATGAGAGTGAGGAGAGGGACGAGAGTGACGAGATTAAGAGGAGGGAGTAGAATGTGGAGAGTGACGACAGTGAGGAGAGAGAGGAGCATGTGGAGAGTGAGGAGAGTGAGGAGAGGGAGGAGAGGGAGGAGAGGGAGGAGAGTGAGGAGAGTGAGGAGAGTGAGGAGAGGGAGGAGCGAGAGGAGAGTGGGGAGAGTGAAGAGAGTGAAGAGAGTGAGGCGACTGAGGAGAGTGAGGAGAGTAAGGAGAGAGAGGAGAGTGAGGAGAGGGTGGAGGGAGGAGAGAGTGAAGAGAGTGAAGAGAGTGAAGAGAGTGAGGCGACTGAGGAGAGTGAGGAGAGAGAGGAGAGTGAGGAGAGGGAGGAGCGAGAGTAGAGTGATGAGAGGGAGGAGAGTCAGGAGATGGAGGAGAGAAATGAGTGAGGAGAGTGAGGAGAGGGCGGAGAGAGAGGAGAGTGAGGAGAGTGAGAAGTGGAAGGTGGGTGAGGAGAGTGAGGAATGTGAGGAGTGGGAGAAGAGTGAGGAGCGTGCGGAGAGTGAGGAGAGTGACGAGAGTGAGGAGAGTGAGGAGAGTGAGGAGAGTGAGGAGAGTGAGGAGAGTGAGGAGTGTGAGGCGAGTTTGGCGAGTGAGGAGAGTGAGGCGGGTGATGAGAGTGAGGAGAGGGGGCAGAGTGAGGAGAGTGAGGAGAGTGAGGAGAGTGAGGAGAGTGAGGAGTGTGAGGAGATTGAGCAGAGGGCAGAGAGTGACGAAAGGAGGAGAGTGAGGAAAAGTGTAGAGGCAGGAGGTTGAGGAGAGTGAGGAAAAGGAGGAGAGTGATGAGAGTGAGGAGAGGGACGAGAGTGACGAGATTAAGAGGAGGGAGTAGAATGTGGAGAGTGACGACAGTGAGGAGAGAGAGGAGCATGTGGAGAGTGAGGAGAGTGAGGAGAGGGAGGAGAGGGAGGAGAGTGAGGAGAGGGAGGAGGGGGAGGAGAGGGAGCAGAGGGAGGAGAGGGAGGGGAGTGAGGAGTGGGAGGAGAGTGAGGAGAGTGAGGAGAGGGAGGAGAGTGACGAGAGTGATGAGAGTGAGGCAAGTGAGGCGAGTGAGGAGAGTGAGGAGAGTGAGGAGCGGGAGGAGAGTGAGAAGAGTGAGGAGAGTGAGGCGAGGAAGGTGATGGAGGAGAGTGAGGAGAGTGAGGAGAGGGAGGAGAGTGACGAGAGTGAGGAGAGTAAGGAGAGTGAGGAGAGTGAGGAGAGTGAGGAGAGTGAGGATAGCGAGGAGAGTGAGAATAATGAGGAGTGTGAGGAGAGGGAGCCGAGTTAGGAGAGTGAAGAGAGGGAGGAGTGTGAGGAGAACGGGGAGAGTGCAGAGAGTGAGGAGAGTGAGGAGAGGAAGGAGAGTGAGGAGAGGGAGGAGAGTGAGGATAGTGAGGAGAGAGAGGAGAGGGAGGAGAGTGATGCCAGTGAGGCGAGTCAGGAGAGTGAAGAGATTGAGGAGAGTGAGGAGAGGGAGGAGAGGGAGGAGAGTGAGGAGAGTGAGGAAAGTGAGGAGAGTGAAGAGAGTGAGGTGAGTGAGACGAGTGAGGCGAGTAAGTAGAGTGAGGAGAGTGAGGAGCGGGAGGAGAGTGAGAAGAGTGAGGAGAGTGTGGCGAGGAAGGTGATGGAGGAGAGTGAGGAGAGTGAGGAGAGGGAGGAGAGTGACGAGAGTGACGAGAGTGAGGAGAGTAAGGAGAGTGAGGACAGTGAGGAGAGTGAGGAGAGTGAGGAGAGTGAGGATAGCGAGGAGAGTGAGAAGAATGAGGAGTGTGAGGAGAGGGAGGCGAGTTAGGAGAGTGAAGAGAGGGCGGAGTGTGAGGAGAATGAGGAGAGTACAGAGAGTGAGGAGAGTGAGGAGAGGGAGGAGAGTGAGGAGAGGGAGGAGAGTGAGGATAGTGAGGAGAGAGAGGAGAGGGAGGAGAGTGATGCCAGTGATGCGAGTCAGGAGAGTGAAGAGATTGAGGAGAGTGAGGAGAGGGAGGAGAGGGAGGAGAGGGAGGAGAGTGAGGAGAGTGAGGAAAGTGAGGAGAGTGAAGAGAGTGAGGTGAGTGAGACGAGTGAGGCGAGTAAGTAGAGTGAGGAGAGAGAGGACAGTGTTGAGATGGAGGAGAGGTAAGAGAGTGAGGAGAGAGAGAGAAGAGTGCGGAGAGTGCGGAGAGTGAAGAGAGTGAGGAGAGTGAGGAGAAAGAGGAGAGTGAGGAAAATGAGGAGATTTAGCAGAGTGATGAGAGTGAAGAGAGTGAAGAGAGTGAGGAGCGGGAGGCGAGTGAGGAGAGTGAGGAGAGTGAGGAGAGTGACGAGAGTGACGAGAGTGACGAGAGTGAGTAGTATGACGAGAGTGTGGTGAGGAAGGAGAATGTGGAGAGTGAGGAGAGTGAGGAGAGGGAGGAGAGTGAGGCGAGTCAGGCGAGTGAGGAGCCGGAGGAGAGTGAGAAGAGTGATGAGAGGAAGGTGATGGAGGAGAGTGAGGAGAGGGAGGAGAGGGAGGAGTGTGAGGTGAGTGAGGAGAGTGAGGAGAGTGAGGAGAGTGAGGAGAGTGAAAAGAGTGTAGAGTGTGAGGAGAGTGAGGAGAATGAGGTGAGTGACGAGAGTGAGGAGAGTGAGGAGAGTGCGGAGAGTGCGTTGAGTGAGGAAAGTGAGGAGAGTGCGGAGAATGAGGAGAGTGAGGAGAGTGAGGAGAGTGAGGAGAAAGAGGAGAGTGAGGAAAATGAGGAGATTGAGGAGAGTGATGAGAGTGAAGAGAGTGAAGAGAGTGAGGAGAGTGACGAGAGTGACGAGAGTGAGTAGGGTGACGAGAGTGTGGTGAGGGAGGAGAATGTGGAGAGTGAGGAGAGTGAGTAGAGGGAGGAGAGTGAGGCGAGTCAGGCGAGTGAGGAGCGGGAGGAGAGTGAGAAGAGTGAGGAGAGGAAGGTGATGGAGGAGAGTGAGGAGAGCGAGGAGAGGGAGGAGTGTGAGGTGAGTGAGGAAAGTGAGGAGAGTGAGGAGAGTGAGGAGAGTGAGGAGAGTGAGGAGTGTGAGGAGAGTGCGGAGAGTGAGGATTGTGAGGAGAGTGAGGAGTGTGAGGAGATTGAGCAGAGGGCAGAGAGTGACGAAAGGAGGAGAGTGAGTAAAAGTGTAGAGGCAGGAGGTTGAGGAGAGGGAGGAAAAGGAATAGAGTGATGAGAGTGAAGAGAGTGACGAGAGTGACGAGAGTAAGAGGAGGGTGTAGAATGAGGAGAGTGACGACAGTGAGGAGAGAGAGGAGCATGAGGAGAGTGAGGAGAGTGAGGAGAGGGAGGAGAGGGAGGAGAGGGAGGAGAGTGAGGAGAGTGTGGCGAGTGAGGCGAGTGAGGAGAGTGAGGAGAGTGAGGAGCGTTAGGAGAGTGAGAAGAGTGAGGAGAGTGAGAAGAGGAAGGTGATGGAGGAGAGTGAGGAGAGTGAGGAGAGTGAGGAGAGTGAGGAGAGTGAGGAGATGGACGAGTGTGAGGTGAGTGAGGAGAGTGAAGTGTGTGAGGAGAGGGAGGAGAGTGAGGAGAGTGAGGAGCGGGAGCAGAGTGAGAAGAGTGAGGAGAGTGAGGAGAGGAAGGTGGTGGAAGAGAGTGAGGAGAGTGAGGAGAGGGAGGAGCGTGAGGAGAGTGAGGAGAGGGAGGAGTGTGAGGTGAGTGAGGAGAGTGAAGAGAGTGAAGAGAGTGAGGAGAGTGAAGAGAGTGAAGAGAGTGAGGAGAGGGGTCAGAGTGAGGAGAGTGAGGTGAGTGAGGAGTGTGAGGTGAGTGAGGAGTGTGAAGAGAGTGAGGAGAGGGGGCAGAGTGAGGAGAGTGAGGAGAGTGAGGAGAGTGAGGAGTGTGAGGAGATTGAGCAGAGGGCAGAGAGTGACGAAAGGAGGAGAGTGAGGAAATGTGTAGAGGGAGGAGGGTGAGGAGAGGGAGGAAAGGGAGGAGAGTGATGAAGTGAGGAGAGAGAGTAGAGGAAGGAGAGTGAAGAGAGTGAGGAGAGTGACGAGAGTGACGAGAGTGAGGAGAGGGAGTATAATGAGGTGGGTGACGACTGTGAGGAGATTGAGGAGAATGAGGAGAGTGAGGAGAGTGAGGAGAGTGAGGAGAGGGAGGAGAGTGTGGAGAGTGAGGAGAGGAAGGTGATGGAGGAGAGTAAGGAGAGTTAGGAGAGGGAGGAGAGTGAGGAGAGGGACGAGTGTGAGGTGAATGAGGAGAGTGAAGAGAGTGAGGAGAGGGAGGGGAGTGAGGAGAGTGAGGAGAGTGAGGAGTGTGAGGAGATTAAGCAGAGGGCAGAGAGTGACGAAAGGAGGAGAGTGAGGAAAAGTGTAGAGGCAGGAGGTTGAGGACAGGGAGGAAATGGAGGAGAGTGATGAGAGTGAGGAGAGTGACGAGAGTGACGAGAGTAAGAGGAGGGAGAAGAATGAGGAGAGTGACGACAGTGAGGAGAGAGAGGAGAATGAGGAGAGTGAGGATAGTGAGGAGAGGGAGGAGTGTGAGGTGAGTGAGGAGAGTGAAGAGAGTGAAGAGAGTGAGGAGAGTGAAGAGAGTGAAGAGAGTGAGGAGAGGGGTCAGAGTGAGGAGAGTGAGGTGAGTGAGGAGTGTGAGGTGAGTGAGGAGAGTGAAGAGAGTGAAGAGAGTGAGGAGAGGGGGCAGAGTGAGGAGAGTGAGGAGAGTGAGGAGAGTGAGGAGTGTGAGGAGATTGAGCAGAGGGCAGAGAGTGACGATAGGAGGAGAGTGAGGAAAAGTGTAGAGGGAGGAGGGTGAGGAGAGGGAGGAAAGGGAGGAGAGTGATGAAGTGAGGAGAGAGAGTAGAGGAAGGAGAGTGAAGAGAGTGAGGAGAGTGACGAGAGTGACGAGAGTGAGGAGAGGGAGTAGAATGAGGTGGGTGACGACTGTGAGGAGATTGAGGAGAATGAGGAGAGTGAGGAGAGTGAGGAGAGTGAGGAGAGGGAGGAGAGTGTGGAGAGTGAGGAGAGGAAGGTGATGGAGGAGAGTAAGGAGAGTTAGGAGAGGGAGGAGAGTGAGGAGAGTGAGGAGAGGGACGAGTGTGAGGTGAATGAGGAGAGTGAAGAGAGTGAGGAGAGGGAGGGGAGTGAGGAGAGTGAGGAGAGTGAGGAGAGTGAGGAGAGTGAGGAGTGTGAGGAGATTGAGCAGAGGGCAGAGAGTGACGAAAGGAGGAGAGGGAGGAAAAGTGTAGAGGGAGGAGGTTGAGGACAGGGAGGAAATGGAGGAGAGTGATGAGAGTGAGGAGAGTGACGAGAGTGACGAGAGTAAGAGGAGGGAGAAGAATGAGGAGAGTGACGACAGTGAGGAGAGAGAGGAGAATGAGGAGAGTGAGGATAGTGAGGAGAGGGAGGAGCGGGAGGAGAGGGAGGAGATTGAGGAGAGTAAGGCGAGTGAGGCGAGTGAGGAGAGTGAGGAGAGTGAGGAGCGGGAGGAGAGTGAGAAGAGTGAGGAGAGTGAGGCGAGTAAGGTGATGGAGGAGAGTGAGGAGAGTGAGGAGAGGGAGGAGAGTGAGGAGAGTGAGGAGATGGACGAGTGTGAGGTGAGTGAGGAGAGTGAAGTGTGTGAGGAGAGGGTGGAGAGTGAGGAGAGTGAGGAGCGGGAGGAGAGTGAGAAGAGTGAGGAGAGTGAGGAGAGGAAGGTGATGGAAGAGAGTGAGGAGAGTGAGGAGAGGGAGGAGCTTGAGGAGAGTGAGGAGAGGGAGGAGTGTGAGGTGAGTGAGGAGAGTGAAGAGAGTGAAGAGAGTGAGGAGAGTGAAGAGAGTGAAGAGAGTGAGGAGAGGGGGCAGAGTGAGCAGAGTGAGGTGAGTGAGCAGTGTGAGGTGAGTGAGGAGAGTGAAGAGAGTGAAGAGAGTGAGGAGAGGGGGCAGAGTGAGGAGAGTGAGGAGAGTGAGGAGAGTGAGGAGTGTGAGGAGATTGAGCAGAGGGCAGAGAGTGACGAAAGGAGGAGAGTGAGGAAAAGTGTAGAGGGAGGAGGGTGAGGAGAGCGAGGAAAGGGAGGAGAGTGATGAAGTGAGGAGAGAGAGTAGAGGGAGGAGAGTGAAGAGAGTGAGGAGAGTGACGAGAGTGACGAGAGTGAGGAGAGGGAGTAGAATGAGGCAAGTGACGACTGTGAGGAGAGAGAGGAGAATGAGGAGAGTGAGGATAGTGAGGAGAGGGAGGAGCGGGAGGAGAGGGAGGAGATTGAGGAGAGTAAGGCGAGTGAGGCGAGTGAGGAGAGTGAGGAGAGTGAGGAGCGGGAGGAGAGTGAGAAGAGTGAGGAGAGTGAGGCGAGTAAGGTGATGGAGGAGAGTGAGGAGAGTGAGGAGAGGGAGGAGAGTGAGGAGAGTGAGGAGATGGACGAGTGTGAGGTGAGTGAGGAGAGTGAAGTGTGTGAGGAGAGGGTGGAGAGTGAGGAGAGTGAGGAGCGGGAGGAGAGTGAGAAGAGTGAGGAGAGTGAGGAGAGGAAGGTGATGGAAGAGAGTGAGGAGAGTGAGGAGAGGGAGGAGTGTGAGGAGATTGAGCAGAGGGCAGAGAGTGACGAAAGGAGGAGAGGGAGGAAAAGTGTAGAGGGAGGAGGTTGAGGACAGGGAGGAAATGGAGGAGAGTGATGAGAGTGAGGAGAGTGACGAGAGTGACGAGAGTAAGAGGAGGGAGAAGAATGAGGAGAGTGACGACAGTGAGGAGAGAGAGGAGAATGAGGAGAGTGAGGATAGTGAGGAGAGGGAGGAGCGGGAGGAGAGGGAGGAGATTGAGGAGAGTAAGGCGAGTGAGGCGAGTGAGGAGAGTGAGGAGAGTGAGGAGCGGGAGGAGAGTGAGAAGAGTGAGGAGAGTGAGGCGAGTAAGGTGATGGAGGAGAGTGAGGAGAGTGAGGAGAGGGAGGAGAGTGAGGAGAGTGAGGAGATGGACGAGTGTGAGGTGAGTGAGGAGAGTGAAGTGTGTGAGGAGAGGGTGGAGAGTGAGGAGGGTGAGGAGCGGGAGGAGAGTGAGAAGAGTGAGGAGAGTGAGGAGAGGAAGGTGATGGAAGAGAGTGAGGAGAGTGAGGAGAGGGAGGAGCTTGAGGAGAGTGAGGAGAGGGAGGAGTGTGAGGTGAGTGAGGAGAGTGAAGAGAGTGAAGAGAGTGAGGAGAGTGAAGAGAGTGAAGAGAGTGAGGAGAGGGGGCAGAGTGAGCAGAGTGAGGTGAGTGAGCAGTGTGAGGTGAGTGAGGAGAGTGAAGAGAGTGAAGAGAGTGAGGAGAGGGGGCAGAGTGAGGAGAGTGAGGAGATGAGGAGTGTGAGGAGATTGAGCAGAGGGCAGAGAGTGACGAAAGGAGGGGAGTGAGGAAAAGTGTAGAGGGAGGAGGGTGAGGAGAGCGAGGAAAGGGAGGAGAGTGATGAAGTGAGGTTAGAGAGTAGAGGGAGGAGAGTGAAGAGAGTGAGGAGAGTGACGAGAGTGACGAGAGTGAGGAGAGGGAGTAGAATGAGGCAAGTGACGACTGTGAGGAGAGGGAGGAGAATGAGGAGAGTGAGGAGAGTGAGGAGAGTGAGGAGAGTGAGGAGAGTGAGGAGAGTGAGGTGAGTGAGGCGAGTGAGTAGAGTGAGGAGAGTGAGGAGCGGGAGGAGAGTGAGAAGAGTGAGGAGAGTGAGGAGAGGAAGGTGATGGAGGAGAGTAAGGAGAGTTAGGAGAGAGAGGAGAGTGAGGAGAGTGAGGAGAGGGACGAGTGTGAGGTGAATGAGGAGAGTGAAGAGAGTGAGGATAGGGAGGGGAGTGAGGAGAGTGAGGAGAGTGAGGAGTGTGAGGAGATTGAGCAGAGGGCAGAGAGTGACGAGAGGGGGAGAGTGAGGAAAAGTGTAGAGGGAGGAGGGTGAGGAGAGGGAGGAAAGAGTGGAGAGTGATGAGAGTGAGGAGAGAGTAGAGGGAGGAGAGTGCGGAGACGGAGGAGAGTGTGGAGAGTGAGGAGAGAAAGGAGAGTGTGGAGAGTGAGGCGAGGACGGAGAGGCTGGAGAAGCATGAGAGTGAGGAGAGGGAGGAGAATGAGAAGAGTGAGTATAGGGAGGAGAGGGATGAGAGTGGGGTACTGAAGTTGCATGTTCAGCCATGAACTCATTGAATGGCGGTGCAGGCTCGAAGGGCCGAATGGCGTACTCCTGCACCTATTTTCTATGTTTCTATGTTTCTTTATGTCTGGGTTTTTGTTCCGTGAATGCTCCTGGTCGTGAGCCTCACTTTCCTCCACCTTACACGGAATATTTTTATTCCTTAACCCCTGAGGGTTACTGCATTTTGCAACAGCTTTAATAATTCCTATTAATCAGTTGAAGGCATTGGTGGTTTGCACAATTCACCTGATGTTGGTGTCAACTGACCGTTGGAAGGTTTCCCAGTCTGCTTTTCTGAATTTCCATCGTGCTTCCGGTGTTGATGTAATGACAGGAATTGCGATCCCGACGTTAATGATTGAGGGCCTGTGTTGACTGTTGAGAAGTTATCGAGAACGATTCTGGAGGCGGTGTTTCCTTTGAAGTCTTTAGATCGCAAACATCGGTCTGGGTGATAATCTACAGAGACGTTCGATGTTCTTTGCGATGACATTAGTTGTGATCTCCGAGCTGTAACCATGCAACAGGGTGGGTCACGAGATACCCTGTAAAAGGAAGGGGTGTCAGAGCCACACTGTCGAGGTCAGCAGGACTATCAATGGCTGGGGCCATATGAACAATAGTAAATCATGGTAAATAATAGTTCAAGCTGCGTCTACACTGTCCCATCAAACACTCCCAGGATAGGTACAGAATGGGTTAGATACAGAGTAAAGCTCCGATACAGCATGAGGCCTGGAAGCGTACAACTCCTCTGACAGTACACGTACAGCATGGTATGAATACAGGTCAGTAATAGTCCATATCAGTACAACCCCTCTGACAGTACACGTATAGCATGGTATGAATACAGGTCAGTAATGATCCATATCAGTACAACTCCTCTGACAGTACACGTACAGCATGGTATGAATACAGGTCAGTAATGATCCATATCAGTACAACTCCTCTGACAGTACACGTACAGCATGGTATGAATACAGGGCAATAGTGGTCCATATCAGCTACAACAACTAAGGTAGAAAAAGGGATGAGTTCCTCGAGGCAGATCTGAGGGAGCTAAGAATGAGATTAAATATTAAAACCTGAAAGGTAGTAATCTCTGGAGGACTTCCTGTGCGACCAGCCAGTGAGTATAGAGAATAGCAAAATACTGCGGCTGCTGGAATCTGAAATAAAATAGAAAATGCTGGAAATCTCAGCAGGTCAGACAGCATCTTTAGAGGGAAATAGAGTTAACGTTTCAAGTCTGTGACCCTTCACTATTACTAGTGGGTATAGACATCGCAGAATAGAACAGATGAATGCTGGAGATATGATGCAGAAGGGAAGGCTTCTGATACCTGGGATTTTGGGACCGGTTCTTGGCGAGGTGGGATGTGAATTGGCCTGACAGGTTGTACCGCAAAAGACCCAGAATAAATGTCATCGCTGGGGTGTTTGCTGGTGCTGTAGAGGAGGGTTTAAACTAATTTGGCAGAAGGATGGACACCAGGATGCAGCATTAGAAAGGAGAAACACATTGCACAAAGGATGGGAAGAGACAGATTGCACTGGAGTAAGAAATAGTAAGGTAGTAGGTGGGATCAGAATAGGAGAAAGACAGACTTGCACTTTTACACAGTGTCTGTCATGACCACCGGACGTCTCCACGTGCTTTACAGCCAATGAAGTTCTTTTAGAGTGTAGGCACTGTTGTAATGTAGGAAATGTGGCAACCATTTGTGCACAGCAAGATCCCACACACAGCAATGTGAGGATGACCAGATAATATGTTCAGTGATGTTGTTTGAGGGTTCAATATTGGCCAGGTAATCGGGGCTAACTTTCCTGCTCTGCTTCGAAATAGTCTTCTGTCGTCTTGGTCAATCCTTGCCACTGGACCAAGACCTAGCTCTGTCAAGCCCGTGTGGTGGCTGGTGTGCAACGGTCACCACATGTTAAAAAAATCCAAGGAAAGTCATCTTCCACCCTTCAACATGCTGTTCGGGATCTGGAATATTAGGTCCTTGAGTCAAACACCTGTGAACTCATCGCTTTTTAGCATGGAAGCAAGTCATCCTCGATACGAGGGACCACCTATGATGTTGTGGGATCTATTACATCCATCTGAGAGAGAGCAGACTGTCCTTTGATTAACGTCTCATCCAAAAGATGTATCGGAAAGAGAGAATGCTGTATGGTCCAAGGCAAATTTACATTGGAATAAAATCAGAAAATGCTGGAAATCTCAGCGGGTCAGGCAGCAGCTGTGGAGAGAAAAACACAGTTAATGTTTCAGGTCGATGATCTGTCGTCAGATTCTGGAAAGCTTCTGATGAAATGTCACGGACCTGAAACATAAACTCTGCTTCACTCTCTCCACAGATGCTGCCTGACCTGCTTAGCATTTCCAAAATGTTCTGTTTTTATTTCTATTCTGCATATTGTCTTGATTTCATGTGTTTGTCTCATTGCCTGCCTACCTCTCTTGTATTGTTTTAGGTGGAGTGGAAAAAGAAGAATGCAATGATCCCATAGCAGATTTTATTCTGTGAGACATCCACAATGACACTAATCATGATTTAACTTACTAACTGACAGTCTTGATTGAACCGAGGTAAAATAAAGTGATACACAGCAGCATTACATGTGGACCAGGGCAGAGCGACATCAATTGGGTTTAACAAAACAAATACAGTTAACAAGACACCAGACAACATCTCACACAATCTCCACCTTTTGCTCGCTCTCTCTCTCTCACACACACACACAAACACACACACAAATACACAAATACACACACACACACACACACGCACCAGAGGTTTGGGTGCAATCTTGGAGCTTAAAACCAAAAAAAAACACTTTTTCAGCACTTTATCTTTTCACTTTGCGGCCTACAGTAACAGGCTTTCTATTCTGCATCTTGCCTTTTGTTTTCATGTGTCTCTCTGACTGACTCACTCTCACCCTTCCACATACAATTAAAATTACAGTGATGTAACATACAGTCATAGACACATTCGTAGACACTCACACAGACTCTGCAATTGTATGTAACACACGGACTCTACAATTTGCAGAAACACAGACATACACACACACACATTTTTCAAGGGGTGAGGCCTGGGAGTTTCAATTTTTGATGAAGTTATTTCCTTGGTGCGTTGTCTGTGGTTGATCAGACATTCTCCCGAGAGACTGACCGAGAAGCTCTCAAGAGGAGACTGACTGAGACCCCCTCCAGAGGGAACTGACCAACACCCCTCCAGAGGGCACTGAACGAGACCCCCTCCAGAGGGGACTGACCGAGACCCTCTCCCGAGGGGACTGACCGAGACTCCCTCTAGAGGTTGGACCCAATTGGCCCACGTGAGCTCTGTCTCTTTATTACTTCGGGTTTAATTTCCACTCTGGGCCCTGGTTTTGTTGTCTCGGATCAACAAGTTCCTGTTCCTTTGCGGCCCTTTTTGTGAGGTTAAAGCCTGGGTTTAAACTATAACATAACACAAGAACCTAAAACAAGAACATAAGAAAAAAGTGCAGCAGTCGGCTATTTCGCCCCTCGAGCCTGCTTCGCCATTCAATTAGATCATGGCTGATCTTGATCCTAGCCTCAACTCCACTTCCCTGCCCGCTCCCCATAAACCTTGATTCCTTTATCATTCAGAAATCTGTCCATTTCCACCGTAAATATATTCATAGCCCGGCTGGCAATGTTAGAAAGACATGTGAAGTCAGTAGATGATGAACAGGAGCTGAGAGGGAATTAAAGTCAGAAACCCGAGGATAGACATTACCAATAATCCTTGTGTTTCGGAGCGATGCGACAACCTTGCGGGGACATGGCGGCCATTTGAGGGGAGGCTGGGTAATCACAGGATAGGTTTATCATTATTTGCAAAAGAACCAGAGCAGAGAGAAGGAGTATTTTCTTTATGCAGAGAGCGGTTATGATCTGGAAAGCAGATTGTACTTGTGCACTTAGAAATACAGTTTTCAGGGCTACGGGTAGAGAGAGAGAATATTTGGATTGTTGTTTCACAGAGCCAGCATAGTCAGGATGGGCCCAATGGGCTGTATGATTATTTGATTGTTGCAGGTTCATGCGGGCCATTTTGCTTCAGGGTTATGTTGAAGATTTAGCGACTGGTTCATGGGGGCCATTGTGCTGCAGGAATATGTTGACTATTTAGCGACAGGTCCATGGGGGCCATTTTCCGTTGCCTGTGTGGCAGCATTTGTAGAGTCCCAACTGCACTCTTTTGCTCACACTCAGTCTCAGCATCTTGTGTAAATTGCATATTCACCCTCCCGAGTAAGGTCCACCCGGTTCAATAGACGGACAGGTCGCGTCTACAGTGTAGTTTTGAAGAGGTGGGATGTACTTGTGAGGAATTTTATTTCATATATTAAAACAATGAAGCCGATGTTGATGAAAATAACGAGGAGACCAGTCTCGATCTGCAGTAAGCGGTGCAGTTTTATTAACATAACAACGGGACAACAATAACTTGCATTTATATCGCGGCTTTCATGTAATGAAAGTTCACATGGCTTTAATCATAAAAATTGGACACTGAGCCGCATAAAGAGATGTGAGGACAGATAACCAAAAGCTCAGTAAAAAGAAGGGTTTAAGAAGCTTTTGGAGGAGGAGAGAGAGGCAGATCTGCAAAGGGGATTAGGGAGGGAATTCCAGAGTTTAGGACCTTGGCTGCTGAAGCTATGGGTGCAACAGTGGAGCGATAAAAATGGAGGACGCACATAATTTCAGTGGAATGGAGAATTCTCGGCGGGATGTATGGACACATGTTACAGAGTCTGACACCTCACTGGGAAAGACACACACTGTACACAGGGACACTTGTTACAGAGTCTGACACCTCACTGGGAGCGACACACTGTGCAGAGGGGCACTTGTTACAGAGTCTGGTTCCTCACTGGTAGAGACACACACTGTTATGTATGTAACCCTTGGCAACCTGTATCGCACCTGCACCAGAGGGCCCACCTGTTGGAGTCCCAAGGAAACCCAGCATCCCTTGGGAGCAGTGTATATATGAAGGACTCCCACGCAGTACCTGCACTTTGGAGTCTAATTGAAGAAGCTAAGATCACACTTATTCACTGCATACAGTACTCAGTTGCATTAATTTATTATGTGCATAACAATTGGCGACGAGATAACGAACAATCGCGTGATAGTGCAAAGAACTGTTGGTATCCTGGAGACTTTGTCAGAAGGGGACAATTGGGAGGCCTTCGTGCAGAGACTCAACCAATACTTTGTGGCAAACGAGCAGGAAGGAGATGAGAACGTTGTCAAACGAAGGGCGATCCTTACTCTCTGCGGGGCAACACCTATGGCTTCATGAAGAATTTTCTAGCTCTGATAAAACCGACAACCAAATCCTATGAAGAATTGTGTAGCTGGTCCGGGAGCACCTAAATCAGGAGGATAGCGTTTTGATGACGAGTTATCGGTTCTACACGTCTGAACGGAAGAGGGGAGCTACGTCGCCAAACAAAGGCGCATTTCAGGACATTGCGAATTTGATGGATTCCTTGAATGAATGCTCAGAGACTTTTTTGTGCTTGAATTGGCCATGAGGTAATCCTTTGCAAACTACTGACTGATGAAACGTCGAATCTGTGCAAAGCCACAACGATAGCCCAGGCATTCATGTCCACCAGCGATAACACCAAAGACATTTTGCAGCATAACGATGTTTTGGCTAGTACTGTGCATAAAGTAACGTTGTTTCTGAGCAGGAATATACATGGCAGAATGTACACGTTAGCTGCTGCACGACCTCAGATGGCCCAGAGTCCGCCATCAATCGTTAATGCGAGGCAGTTGACACCTTGTTTGCATTGTGGAGGTGATCATCGTGCCCATCAATGCAGCTTCAAGCACTAAGCGTGCAACGGCTGCAGAACAATGGGACACTTCCAGCGAATGTGCAGGCGAGCTGCAAACCCTGCAAACCATTACGTTGCAGAGGAAGATCGATCCATTGTGGATGAGGCTGAACTACGGACTCGAACCGAGGAGGCAGAAGTGTATAGGGTACACACCTTCACCACGAAATGTCCACCGATTATGTTGAAAGTAGAACTGAACGGTATTCCAGTATCTAAGGCACTGGACATGGGTGCGAGTCTGTCCATAATGAGTAAAATGACCATCGACAGGCTGTGGTGTAACAAGGCACACAGGGTGAAGCTCAGCCCCATTCACACCAAGCTAAGAACTTACACCAAGAAGCTGATCCCTTTAATTGGCAGCGCAGAAGTCAAATCTCCTATGACGGAGCAGTGCAAGAACTCCCACTATGGATTGTGCCAGGGTTTGGCCCCACGTTGTTTGGCAGAAACTGGCTGGTGAAAATCCTCTGGAACGACAGCCGAGTGCGTTTTTCCGTCGACGACGCCTCATTTGCCGAGGTCCTGAGCAGATTTCCATCATTGTTCGAGCAAGGCATTGGAAGTTTCTCGGGGTGAAGGTGCAGATCCACTTGGTTCCCGGTACACGACCCATCCACCACAAGGCACGGGCTCAACCATATTTGGTGTAAGAGAAAGTGGAAATTGAGCTGGACAGGCTGCATCATCGCGCCACTGGAATTCAACAATTGGGCCAGTCCGACATGGTCAGAATTTGTGGGGACTATAAAGTTACCATTAACTGTTTTTCGCTACAGTATCAGTACCCGCTACCCAAGCCAGACGACCTATTTGCGGCCCTGGCTGGAGGAAAGACGTTCACCAAGTTGGACCTGACTTCGGCCTACATGACGCAGGAATTGGATGAGTCTTCGAAAGACCTCATCTGCATCAACACGCACAAAGGTCTGTTCATCTATTACAGATGCCTGTTCGGGATTTGTTCAGCATCGGAAATTTTCCAATGGAACATGGAGAGCCTGCTAAAGTCGGTTCCACGCACCATGATTTTACAGGACGACATACTGGTCACATGTCGGGACACCATGGAGGACTTGAAGAATTTAGAAGATATTCTTAGTTGGCTAGATAGTGTGGGAGTCAGGTTAAAATGCTCGAAGTGTGTTTCCCTGGCGCCAGAGGTGGAGTTCTTGGGAAGGAGAATCACATAGAAAGCATCAGACTCACCTACGCCAAGGTGGAGGCTATCAAGAACATGCCGAGACCACAAAACGTGACGGAGCTGCCGTAGTTCCTGGGACTCCTCAATTATTTTGTTAATTTCCTACCCAGGTTAAGCACCTTGCCAGAACCCCTACACGAGCTACTGCACAAGGGACATAACTGGGTATGGGAGAAAGCTAGTAATATGTTATGTTCTAACAAACTCGTTGTTCTGTCTAATGCATGGAAACGATTAGTGCTAGCTTGTGTTGCATCATCATACGGGGTCGGGTGTACAACAGGCTAATGAATCGGGGCTTTTGCAACTAATCGCTTATGCGTCCAGGAGTCTGTCCAAGGCCGAAAGGGCCTACAGCATGATTGAAAAAGTAGCTCTGGCATGCGTTTACGGGGTGAAAGAAATGCCCAAGTCTTTGTTTGTTCTCAAGTTTGAGCTTGGAAAAGATAATAAGCCGCTCATATCACTATTCTCAGAGAGCAAAGGAATTAACACCAATGCCTCTACCCACATCCAAAGATGGGCGCTCACGCTGTCAGCATACAACTAGGTCATCCGCCACAGACCGGGCACAGAGAACTGCGTTGGTCCTCTCAGTCGGCTACCATTGCCCACCACCGGAGTGAAAAAGGCACAGCCTGCAGATTTGCTCATGGTGATGGATGCATTCGAAAAACAAAAGTCAGCCGTTACGGCCCGCCGGATCAGAACCTGGACCAGCCAGGATCCTTTACTGTCCCTGCTAAAAAAAAACTGTGTCTTCCATGTGAGCTAGTCTAGCGTCCCAGCGGAGATGCACGAAGAGATTAAGCCATTCCACAGGCGCAAAGACGAAATGTCTTTACAGGCGAACAGTCTTTAGTGGGGTGATCGCATGGTCTTGCCCAAGAAAGGCAGAGAAACGTTCATACGGGAACTACACAGCACCCACCCAGGCATTGAAATGATGAAAGCTATAGCCAGATCAGATATATGATGGCCCAGCATCGACTCAGATTTAGGGTCATGTGTGCGCCAGTGCAACACTTGCTCTCAACTGAGCAATGCACCCAGAGAGGCACCGCTAAGTTTATGGTTGTGGCGCTCCAAACCATGGTCTAGGATCCACGTTTACTATGCGGACTCATTTCGAGGCAAAATGTTTTTGGTTGGTGTGGATGCTTATTCAAAATGCATTGAATGTATAATAATATCTGCAGCAGGTCCACCGCCACCATCAAAAGCCTACGAGCCATGGTTGCCACACACAGCCTGCCTGATGTCTAGTCAGCGACAATGGGCCGTGTTTCACCAGCGCTGAATTCAATGTATTCAGGACCCACAATGGGATCAAGCACGTCACGTCTGCCACATTCAACCTGCATCCAACGGCCAGGCGGATCGGGCTGTTCAAACCATCAAGCCAAGCTTGAAACGTGTGTCGGAACGCTTCCTGCAGACCCGACTGTCCCGAGTCCTACTCAGCGACTGCATTAGGCCCCACTTGCTCAACGGGGTTCGCCAGCTGAGCTACTCAAGAAAAGGGCGCTCAAAACAAGGCTCTCTCATGTCCACCCTGACCTCCATGAACACGTCGACGGCAGGCAGCATGAACAAAGCAAGTACCATGATCGCGCAAATTTATCATGCGATATTGAGGTGTTTGTACTCAATTATGGACATGGTCCCAAATGGCTTGCTGGCATGGTCATAGCCAAAGAGGGGAGTAGAGTGTCTCAGGTCAAATTGGCCAATCTACTAACATGCAGAAATTAGTTGGACCAAACAGAATTGCGGTTCACTTGCAGCTACGAGCAAACCTAAGAGTACAGCACCAACTTCGACCCTCCAACACATACAAAAGTGGCAACCAACATCACGGTTGACCATGAAGCTGAAATCACTATCCCCAGCAGCCCGACAAGACCAGCAGCCAAGTGAAGAACCAAGCAACTCACCAACACCTGCATTTTTACCGAAACGATCGACAAGGCAGCGAAAAGCCCAGATCGTGTCACCTTGTAAATAGGTGTACTTTTGACTTTACGAGCGAGTGATGTTATTTGTGGAACCCTTGGCAACCTCTATCACACCACCACCAGAGGGTCCAACTGTTAGAGTGCCAAGGTATCCAGCATCCCTTCAGACCACTGTATATAAGCAGTGCTCCCACGCTTTACCTGCATTCTGGAGTCTACTTAAAGTCGGCAACGTCACACTTACTCATTGCATACATTACTCGGTTTCATCCTTTATTATGAGCATAATACGTACTGTACACAGAGACACTACTTACAGTATCTGACTCCTCACTGGGAGACACACACTGTACACAGGGACACTTGTTACAAAGTCTGACTCCAGACAAGAGACGAGACACATACTGTACACAGCGACACTTGTTACAAAGTCTGACTCCTCACTGGGAGAGACACACTGTACACAGGGACACTTGTTACAGAGTCTGACTTCTCACTGGGAGAGACACACACTATACATAGGGACACGTGTTACACAGTCTGACTCCTCACTGGGAGACACATATTGTACACAGGGACACTTGTCACACAGACTGACTCCTCACTGGGAGACACACTGTACACAGGGACACTTGTTACAGACTCCGACTCCTCACTTGCAGAGAACTCCAGAATACTGAGTGCAATTGTCAGTGTCCCACTGCAGCCTAGTTGAGCCCCATCCTGGGACTTTCCTGTCGATGCATTTCCCCAGTGTCCCATTGGGGAACATTCATCGCCGGATATCCTGCAGAAGCAGCGCTGTGGGGCGAGAGGCGTCTGAGTACCGTGACCATGTGGCTGGGCCTCTGACTTCACAACGGGAGATGATGCTCGCTCAGCTCGAGTGGGAAACCGTTAAAGGGCGTTAGTATTTAAACTTGGAGCGCGGGGGTGTTAAAAGGGAGGGGCAGGAAATCGGCCCAAAATTGTCATATAATGAGAGCAGTGATGGTCAGACAGTGAAATGTTCACATAATGACAGCAGTGATGGTCATATAGTAAAATGTTCACACAATGAGAGCATTGATGGTCATACAGTGAAATATTCACACTATGAGAGCATTGATGATAAAACGTGAAATGTTCACACAATGAGAGCAGTGATGGTCATACAGTGAAATGTTCACATAATGGGAGCAGTGATGGTCATACAGTCCAATGTTCACACGGTCACTGTCAGGCCAGGTCTGGATTCCTTCAGCGACTCCAGGTGTCTCTTTCCGGTTGAACTGAACTGATTGCCCTGCAGCCTGTGACAGATTAAAGATTAAACAGGTTGCACAACAGTGTAAATAATAGGGAGACTGGGGTTAATATTTCAATAATAATTACAGTCAAATATTACCCCAAAATAGTGGCTGAACTTATTTATATTTCATTACATTAAACATTAACACAAACACTCACACGATCTGCTCCAGATTCCTGCAGGTCCGTATGAGGAGGCAGAGAGTGGGGTAAGATCGGTCTGTGAAGGAATTAAATCCCAGGTCCAGAAACGTCAGTGAGCGATTTGTACTGAGAGCGGAGACGAGATCCTTGGCACAAGAATCCGTGAGACCTACATCTCTCAGCCTGGGGATCAGAGAGTGAAATAACAGGAATCAGAATAAATCCCCAGTGTTTATTAATAACACTATTACTGATACTAATAATAAAGTTCAGTGTTTATAAATAACGCGATTACTCATACTAATAATAATATTCAGTGTCAGTTATCCAGTTACTATAAACACAATCTAAAACAGTCTGGTGCTTACTCCAGTTTCTGTATTTTACAGTCCAGGTCCCTCAGAACCGCAGACAGCTGGTTCACTCCTGAATCTCTCAGTTTATTGTTGTTCAGGTTCAGAATGGTCAGTGAGCTGTTTGTATTGAGCGCGGAGGCGAGATCCTCGGCACAAAAATATGTGAGACCGACATTATCCAGCCTGGGGATCAGAGAGAGAAATAATAGGAATCAGAGTGAATACCCAGTGTTTATTACGAACACCACTACTGACACTAATAATAATGTTCAGTGTTTATTAATATCACTATTACTGATACTAATAATAATGTACACTGTTTATTATAAGTACTATTACTGATACTAGTAATGTACAGTATTTATTAATAGCACTATTACTGATACTAACAATAATCTACTGTATTTATTAATAACACCATTACTGATACCAATATGAATGTTCAGTGCTTATTAATAGCATTATAACTAGTACTAATAATAATGTACAGTGTTTATTAATAACACTATTACTGATACTAACAAAAATGTTCAGTGTTTATTAATAACGCCATTACTGATACCAATAAGAATGTTCAGTGTTTATTAATAGCAATATTACTATCACTAATAATAATATACAGTGTTTATTAAAAGCAATTACTGATACTAATAATAATGTTCAGTGTTTATTAATAGCACTATTACTGATTTTAATAATAATGTATTAATAGCACTATTACTGATACTAATGTACAGTGTTTATTAAAGCACTATTACTGATACTAACAATAATGTTCAGTGTTTATTAATAACACCATTACTGATACCAATAAGAATGTTCAGTGTTTATTAATAGCACTATTACTAACACTAATAATAATGCACAGTGTTTATTAATAACACTATTACTGAAACTAATAATAATGGTCAGTGTTTATTAATAGCACTATTACTGATACCAATAAGAATGTTCAGTGTTTATTAATAGCACTATTACTAACACTAATAATAATGCACAGTGTTTATTAATAACATTATTGCTGATACTAATAATAATGTTCAGTGTTTATTAACAGCACTATTACAAACAGTAATAATAATGTACAGTGTTTATAAATTACATTACTGTTGATGCCAATAATAATGTTCAGTGTTTATCAATAACACTTACTGATATTAATTAACACTGTACATTATTATTCGTAACACAATTAACGATACTAATAATGATGTTCAGTGTCAGAAATCCCGTTATTAGAAACACAATATCACACAGTCTGCTACTTACTGCAGTTTCTGTATTTTACAGTCCGGGTTTCTCAGAACCGCAGAAAGTAGTTTCAATCCTGAATTCCTCAGTTCATTATTACCCAGGTTCAGAATCGTCACTGAGCGGTTTGTACTGAGAGCAGAGGCGAGAGGCTCGGCACAAGAATCTGTGAGACCTACAGCCCACAGCCTGAGGAGCAGAGAGAGAAATAACACGAATTAGCATAATTCCCCAGTGTTTATTAATAACACTATTACGGATACTAATAATATTGCACATTATTATTAGTAAAACTGTTACTGTTGCTAATATTAATAAACACTGAACATTATTATTAGTAACACTGTTACTACTATTAATGTTATTCAGTGTCAGACATCCAGGTATTATCAACATAGTCTCACACTGTCTGCTACTTACTGTAGTTCCTGTATTTTACAGTCCGGTTCCCTCAGAGCCGCAGACAGCATTTTCACTCCTGAACGTCCCAGTTCATTGTGACTCAATCTATACACAAACAGAGAGAGAAGCAATCTGAATGAAACACGGTATCTGATATATTTTATCTTTCAGTTATTACAGCAATCACTGAAAGTACTTCAGTAAATTAATAACCCGGTTTTCGGCTGTGATTTCCCACATGGGCGGGTCTGCTCTGAGAGGGGTCGGTGTCGGGTCCCGATCGAGCGACCGGCTCCAACCCGTTCTGTGAATCGCTCCCCTGATTTGCCATGTTAAGTCCTGCCCAACGGTTCCCGGCCAATTGGAGGAAGCGAGCCTGGTGACGCGACATCAGCCGGTTCCCTTAAATGGACCATGTTGAAATTCATTTTAAGAGTTGTGCTCTCAGTGAGCTACTGCAAACACTGACAATCTCTGCACAAAGGTGCAGGGCTGCACTGTTGCTCTCCCATCACTACCGCCATATGCGTATGGAGGAATTCACAGCACGCAGGGACGTTCTCTTCCCTTCCCTTGGGGGGAAGCGAACTCACCAGGAGACCAATGCAGCCTGGGTGCACAAGACAGCGAGGTAGCCAGGAGGACCTGGCTGCAGCAGTGCAAACTTTTCAATGATCTCTGTGGATCAGGAAACATTATCGCAAAGCCACAGTGAACCTCATCCTGCTGTGCCACTCGTCACATCAACATCACTCTGCCTTCCCTACCCTATTGTTGCACATCGACTCGGAAGATGGGACTGAGTGTAACGTAGCCAAGTTTGCTGACGATACAAAGGTGGGAGGAAAAGCAATGTGTTAGGAGGACACAAACAATCTGCTAAAGGACATAGGCAGGTTGGTGACTGGGCAAAAATTTGACAGATGGAATATAATGTTGTAAAGTGCAAGGCCATGCACTTTGGCAAAAAAAAATCAAAGGGAATGTTATTATTTGCCTGGAGAAAGATCGCAAGTGCCGCAGTCCAGTGGGACCTGCTGGTACTTGTGCATGAAACGTAAAAGTATACTGCAAAGAAGCAGCAAGTGATTATGAATGCCAATGGAATCTTGGCCTTTATTGCAAAAGGGACGGAGTATAAAAGC
>NW_027252487.1:0-24708 GCF_044704955.1 Pristiophorus japonicus
GCGAGACAGCAGAGTACACATGACGGTCATCGTAAGCGGCCATAAATGTTTCTGCTTGTTGAGCACATTAGAATCAGCAACTGGATCTGTAAAAATCAATCTGATGCTCTCCGAAAAACGGTGACGAGTCTTCAAGGGTGCTTGATCAAGGCCAGTTGAAGAGGGTTGATCTTCAGAGCAGGTCGATTGGCAAACATTTTCCATTTGGAGAAAATAGAGAAGGCCATTTGGCCCATTGAGCCTGCTGCGCCATTCAGTCAGACGACGGCTGATCTGTACCTCCACTCCGTCCATCCGCCTTTCCTCCAAATCCCTCGATACCCAGCAGCAATCTATCCATCTCGGTTGTGAAAGCTCAAATTGTCCCCCAGCAACCACAGTCCTTTTGGGGGGTGGCGGGGGTGGGGGGGGGGGGTTCCAGATTCCCACCACCCTTTGTGTGAAGAGGTGCTTCCTGACATCACCCCTGAATGACCTGGCTCTAATTTTATGATGTCCCCTTAGTTCTGGACTCCTGCCACCAGAGGAAATAGTTTCTGTGTTTGCCCCCATCGAATCCCTTTTATCATTTTAAACACTTCAGTTGGATCGCCCCTCAAATTTGGGCTCTGACACGACTGAACAGCTGAAGCATCACTGCCTCACTTTGTATTCCAGCCGCTTGTTCCGTTGGCCTTTCCGATTTGCTTTCTGTACCTGTGCACGTGGAGATACTTGATGCATGTGAGGTCAGAATATAAGGCGGCACTTTGGAGAAACCACGGAAAGCTTTACGGGGCTGAAGAAATCTTGAGGTGAATAATCTTTTCAAATGAATACACGCCCATGGTGAGTTCCCTGAGCGGTGTACCTGAAGGGACCCGATGATGGTGTGCACACATTCAGGGAGCCAGGAGTAGAGGACACCCCTCCCCATTCAAAACATTCTGTTTTAAAAACCTGCCTGGAATCAGCGCTTCTCTCTAAAAGTGATGTTTGGGGGGGAGTGAAGAGCGGGAGAAGGGTAGAAGATATTTCTGGAATTTCTTTGCTGACCTTGGACAGGCAGGCAATAGGCAACGTTGCCGGTGAAGTATTATGGGTTGTCCACGGGGCGTTGGAAAGTTCGGCGCCAGAGTTCAGTTCATTTCCACTTATTTTTCCACCAATGAAGAAGATTCATGTTTTCTATTTGCAGGTGACTCACCTCTTCGACAACGGAGCCACGGTATTCTTTGCCGTTTTCATGGCCGTGTGGGGTGAGTTTCCGTTGGTACGGAGGAAATTATCGGCCGCGTAAGACCAGCGGTGGTGAATCAGCACTGCGATCTTCCATCGACTGGCCGACTCGCGCCCGCTGTAACTTTCATACCCCTCCCATCAGCATGAATGCGTATTATCAAGGGATAGATGTGGGAAGCAACACATTATTTTGATAAAATTAAATATCACAAACCACATCGAGTTCCAGCAACAAGGCCGGTGCCATCCTCTGCAGTCTACACCTCCGACAGGGCATGGAGTTAACGGGCCACTTCGTGAGGCCTCACCGAGCGCCCTCACTAGTACTGAGCATGGGGCAGTGGTTCTAGTCCAACACCCCTGGCCCCCACCCCGAGCCAAGCTCAGCCCTAACAGCATAATCTTGCAAGATTATCCCATAATCTTTTGACTGGCTCGACCTCCTCAATGTTTGGGCTCTGGGTATTTTGCTGAGTGGACATTCTATATTCCTGATCCAGTAGACAGGACACGTGCTCGAAGTCGGGAATAAATACATAGAAAGTACAGCACGGAAACGGACCGTTCGACCCGAGAGGAGGATTTCCTGGAGTGCATAAGGGATGGTTTTCTAGACCAATATGTTGAGGAACCAACTGGGGGGGAGGCCATCTTAGACTAGGTGTTGTGTAATGAGAGAGGATTAATTAGCAATCTCGTTGTGCGAGGCCCCTTGGGAAAGAGTGACCATAATATGGTGGAATTCTACATTAGGATGGAGAATGAAAGTTAATTGAGACCATGGTCCAGAACTTAAAGAAGGGTAACTTTGAAGGTATGAGGCGTGAATTGGCTAGGATAGATTGGCGAATGATACTTAAGGGGTTGACAGTGGATGGGCAATGGTAGACATTTAGAGACCGCATGGATGAACTACAATAATTGTACATCCCTGTCTGGCATAAAAATAAAAAAGGGAAAGTGGCTCAACCGTGGCTATCAAGGGAAATCAGGGATAGTATTAAAGCCAAGGAAGTGGCATACAAATTGGCCAGAAATAGCAGTGAACCCGGGGACTGGGAGAAATTTAGAACTCAGCAGAGGAGGACAAAGGGTTTGATTAGGGCAGGGAAAATAGAGTACGAGAGGAAGCTTGCAGGTAACATTAAGACGGACTGCAAAAGTTTCTATAGATATGTAAGGAGAAAAAGGTTAGTAAAGACAAACGTAGGTGCTCTGCAGTCAGAATCAGGGGAAGTCATAACTGGGAACAAAGAAATGGCAGACCAATTGAACAAGTACTTTGGTTCAGTATTCACTAAGGAGGTCACAAACAACCTTCCGGATATAAAAGGGGTCAGAGAGTCTAGTAAGAAGGAGGAATGGAGGGAAATCCTTATTAGTCGGGAAATTGTGTTGGGGAAATTGATGGGATTGAAGGCCGATAAATCCCCAGGGCCTGATGGACTGCATCCAAGAGTACTTAAGGAGGAGGCCTTGGAAATAGCGGATGCATTGACAGTCATTTTCCAACATTCCATAGACTTTGGATCAGTTCCTATGGAGTGGAGGGTAGCCAATGTAACCCCACTTTTTAAAAAAGGAGGGAGAGAGAAAACAGGGAATTATAGACTGGTCAGTCTGACATCGGTAGTGGGTAAAATTATTAAGGATGCCATAGCAGCGCATTTGGAAAGAGGTGACATGATGGGTCCAAGTCAGCATGGATTTGTGAAAGGGAAATCATGCTTGACAAATCTTCTGGAATTTTTTGAGGATGTTTCCAGTAGAGTGGACAAGGGAGAACCAGTTGATGTGGTGTATTTGGACTTTCAGAAGGCTTTCGACAAGGTCCCACACAAGAGATTAATGTGCAAAGTTAGAGCACATGGGATTGAGGGTAGTGTGCTGATGTGGATTGAGAACTGGTTAGCAGACAGGAAGCAAAGAGTAGGAGTAAATGGGTACTTTTCAGAATGGCAGGCAGTGACTAGTGGGGTACCGCAAGGTTCTGTGCTGGGGCCCCAGCTGTTTACATTGTACATTAATGATTTAGACGAGGGGATTAAATGTAGTATCTCCAAATTTGCGGATGACACTAAGTTGGGTGGCAGTGTGAGCTGCGAGGAGGATGCTGTGAGGCTGCAGAGCGACTTGGATAGGTTAGGTGAGTGGGCAAATGCATGGCAGATGAAGTATAATGTGGATAAATCTGAGGTTATCCACTTTGGTGGTAAAAACAGAGAGACAGACTATTATCTGAATGGTGACAGATTAGGAAAAGGGAAGGTGCAATGAGACCTGGGTGTCATGGTACATCAGTCATTGAAGGTTGGCATGCAGGTACAGCAGGCGGTTAAGAAAGCAAATGGCATGTTGGCCTTCATAACAAGGGGATTTGAGTACAGGGGCAGGGAGGTGTTAATACAGTTGTACAGGGCCTTGGTGAGGCCGCACCTGGAGTATTGTGTACAGTTTTGGTCTTCTAACTTGAGAAAGGACGTTCTTGCTATTGAACGAGTGCAGTGAAGGTTCACCAGACTGATTCCCGGGATGGCGGGGCTGACATATCAAGAAAGACTGGATCAACTGGGCTTGTATTCACTGGAGTTCAAAAGAATGAGAGGGGATCTCATAGAAACGTTTAAAATTCTGATGGGTTTAGACAGGATAGATGCAGGAAGAATGTTCCTCATGTTGGGGAAGTCCAGAACCAGGGGTCACAGTCTAAGGATAAGGGGTAAGCCATTTAGGATCAAGATGAGGAGAAACTTCTTTACCCAGAGAGTGGTGAACCTGTGGAATTCTCTACCACAGAAAGTTGTTGAGGCCAATTCACTAAATATATTCAAAAAGGAGTTGGATGTAGTCCTTACTAGGGGGATCAAGGGGTATGGTGAGAAAGCAGGAATGGGGTACTGAAGTTGCATGTTCAGCCATGAATTCACTGAATGGCGGTGCAGGCTCGAAGGGCTGAATGGCCTACTCCTGCACCTATTTTCTATGTCGATGTTTCTATGTGCCGGTGTTTGTGCTCCACACGAGCCTCCTCCTGCCCTGTCGGTATACCCCTGATGTGTTTATTTCACTTCCCCTTAAATGCATCTCTTCCCTAACCACGACAAGAATGTGCTCACTACAGACGGCAAACGATGGTGATCTATAATTGTGCGCAAGCTACTGTTTTAGCGAGGTTGGTTTTGATTTATTAACCAACACGAGACCCACTTCCATTCCCTTTTCGATGGGAATTTACTGAACAGCGGCTTTTTCCCCGCCTCTCGGGCTTCAGGTGTAACCTCGTCTCACTTCTGTTTCTCCCCTCAGCCACTGTGTTCCTGGAGTTCTGGAAGCGGAGACGGGCAGTAATCGCTTATGACTGGGATTTGATCGACTGGGAAGAGGAGGAGGTGAGTGATGGGTTAATCTCGCTTTCTGGTCTGCTGACCTTTGAGGGCAATGAATTATTTATAAAGTTGGTCCTTTGTATAAATTAGAAATGGAAATACAGGCAACTCTCGATTATCCGTACACGGATCCAACGGGAAACCGTTGCAACAGGATTTAAAATTCTGATTCTAGCAAGTGAAAAAGACAGCTCCAAATCATTTTGAAAAATCACCTTCCAAACACTGTTCTCATTTGTATTTGCTCTTTCTCTCTCTCTCTCTCTCTCTCTCTCTCTCTCTCTCTCTCTCTCTCTCCTCTCTCTCTCTTTCTTTCTTTCTTTCTTTCTTTCTTTCTTTCTTTCTTTCTTTCTTTCTTTCTTTCTTTCTTTCTTTCTTTCTTTCTTTCTTTCTTTCTTTCTTTCTTTCTTTCTTTCTTTCTTTCTTTCTTTCTTTCTTTCTTTCTTTCTTTCTTTCTTTCTTTCTTTCTTTCTTTCTTTCTTTCTTTCTTTCTTTCTTTCTTTCTCTCTCTTTTTCTCCTCACTCTCGCTCTCACTCTCGCTCTCTCGCTCGCTCTCATTCACCATAAAAATCACCCTCCTCTGCCCTTGCTGTGTGTGCGTGTGCGTGTGTGCGTGTGCGTGCGTGTGTGTGTGCACTGCTGCAGTCGCTGACGATGGGTACGGGGGCAGGGCCAGCACGGGTTCCAGGCACAGAACCTGTACATGCATGCTGGTAATGTCCATCTTTTATTACTGTTTGTAGCTGATTGTATTGATTCATTAAAGTTTTAACTTATAAATGTAAACTCGCCCCAACAGAAAAATCGTTTACCCGGAGTAGCCCAATCCCTGAGGGACCCGGTTAATCGAGAATTGCCTGTAATCTATATAATTAAATATGTTGTGTCTTTCCACATCTACAACAAATGTTCATCAGGCGTTTAAAGCAGCCTCAGGGTTAAACCTTCTGATTGGCTCCAATCCCGCATTCATTAACAATCAATGAATCACCAGTTAAGGCGGGTTTGGGAGAAAATTCACAACTGTTCACATTTTTTATTTGGTTCTAAGCCATGGCGCAGTGGGTTGCTTTTCCTTTCCTCTGCGTCAAAAGGTGCTGGGTTCAAGAAGCCCCAATCCAGAGGCCTAAGCCTAGCACAGAGGCACTGTCGGAGGGGCGGTACTGAGGGAGTGCCGCACTGTCGGAGGGGCGGTACTGAGGGAGTGCCGCACTGTCGGAGGGGCGGTACTGAGGGAGTGCCGCACTGTCGGAGGGGGCAGTACTGAGGGAGAGCCGCACTGTCGGAGGGGTGGTACTGAGGGAGTGCCGCACTGTCGGAGGGGTGGTACTGAGGGAGCGCCGCACTGTCGGAGGGGCGGTACTGAGGGAGCGCCGCACTGTCGGAAGTTGACTGTTGGTTGGGGGATACATATATTGCCCAGGACACAGAGTATAACTCCCCTGGTTTTCTTCGAAATAGTGCCGGAGGATCTTTTACATCCTGAGAAGGCAAATGGGGCTTTGATTTAACATCTCATCTGAAAGGCAGCACCTCCGGCAGTGCGGCGCTCCCTCAGTACTGCACTGGGAGTGTCAGCCTGGATTATACGCTCAATTCTCGGAAGTGAGACTTGAACCCATGACCACCTGACTGGAGTGGCGAGAGTGCAGCCCACTGAGCCACAGCTGACACTGTGATTAGATCGTGCGTGTGGCTGCAGGCTATTTAACTGTGGATGGCGTCGCAGTTGTAAGCTGGCCTTGTTGGGTGTCGATTGGATGAGCAGGAGTTGTGGTGATTGTTTTTCTTAGTTTAGAGCCGCAAAGACCAATCGCGGAGCAGCTGACAGCACGGACCAGGAATTGGGTATGAGCTTCTAACCTATTGCAGAAACTCAAACATTGGGAGCAAGGAAACTGGAATCTTTTTTTTAAATTTCTCCTGCAGGAAGAAATTCGCCCCCAGTTCGAGGCAAAATATTCCAAGAAGGAACGCATGAATCCCATATCTGGGAAACCAGAGCCTTATCAAGCTTTCACCGACAAGTGCAGCAGAATCATCGTATCAGCTTCTGGAATATTCTTCATGGTTAGTCAATTGCATTGAATTGAATTGCAGGGAATATACAGCACAGAAACAGGCCATTCAGCCCAGCCAGTCTGTGCTGGTGTGTATATTCCACACGAGTCACCTCCCATTCCATCTGCCTCATCTCAGTCTCTCAGCCTATCTTTCTATCCCCCTTTCTCTAATGTACTCACCAAGTTTCTTTTTAAAAGTATCTACACTATTCGCCTCAACCTCTCCCTGTGGCAGCGAGTTCCACAGTCGAACCACTCTCTGGGTAAAGACCTTTCTCTGTATTTCCCTATTGGATTTATGGGTCACTATCTTGTATTTATGGCCCTCGTTTTGGATTCTCTCAAGTGGGAATATTCTCTCCACAGCTACCCTGTCCAACCCATTCAGAATGTTAAAGACCTCTATCTGGTCTTCTCTTTTCTAATGAAGAAAATCCCAATCAGTGGTTAGTGGTGTGCCACAGGGATCAGTGCTGGGACCACAACTGTTTACAATATACATGAATGACCTGGAAGAGGGGACAGAGTGTAGTGTAACAAAATTTGCAGATGACACAAAGATTAGTGGGAAAGCGAGTTGTGTAGAGGACACAGAGGCTGCAAAGAGATTTGGATAGGTTAAGCGATTGGGCTAAGGTTTGGCAGATGGAATACAATGTCGGAAAATGTGAGGTCATGCACCTTGGGGGAAAAAAAACAGTAAAAGGGAATATTATTTGAATGGGGAGAAATTGCAACATGCTGAGGTGCAGAGGGACCTGGGGGTCCTTGTGCATGAATCCCAAAAAGTTAGTTTGCAGGTAATCAGGAAGGCGAATGGAATGTTGGCCTTCATTGCGAGAGGGATGGAGTACAAAAGCAGGGAGGTCCTGCTGCAACTGTACAGGGTATTGGTAAGGCCGCACCTGGAGTACTGCATGCAGTTTTGGTCACCTTACTTAAGGAAGGATATACTGGCTTTGGAGGGTGTACAGAGACGATTCACTAGGCTGATTCCGGAGATGAGGGGGTTACCTTATGATGATAGATTGAGTAGACTGGGTCTTTACTCGTTGGAGTTCAGAAGGATGAGGGATGATCTTATAGAAACATTAAAATAATGAAAGGGATAGACAAGATAGAGGCGGAGAGGTTGTTTCCACTGGTTGGGGAGACTAGAACTAGGGGGCACAGCCTCAAAATACGGGGGAGCAAATTTAAAACCGAGTTGAGAAGGAACTTCTTCTCCCAGAGGGTTGTGAATCTGTGGAATTCTCTGCCCCAGGAAGCAGTTGAGGCTAGCTCATTGAATGTATTCCAGTCACAAATAAATAGATTTTTAACCAATAAGGGAAGTCAGGGTTACGGGGAGCAGGCGGGTAAGTGGAGCTGAGTCCACGGCCAGATCAGCCATGATATTGAATGGCGGAGCAGGCTCGAGGGGCTAGATGGCCTACTCCTGTTCCTAATTTTTATGTATAGCCTTACCCATTTGGATGATCACTCCTTGTGCCGTGTGTGGCCAACGTTGATCTGGAGAAGCCTGGGTTAGGGTGATGTGAAGAGGTGAATGTACTGGACCCACCCATTATCCGGGTTAGCTTAATTCGACCAGTGGGGGCAGCATTTCCATTCCCAACACATTCCCTGATTCTTGGAGCTGTGACTGAATTTATTAACCAATCTGGATTATTAATTTATAACTCTTGGGCAAAATCTGGATTATTAATTTATAACTCTTGGGCAGTGAGTTGTGAATTTTGAATGACACCACAAGATGAAAGTGTTTAATATCTATCTTGGCTGTAGTTTGTAAGAATATTCAGTCCTAATCCAAGCGAACAGAAAATAATTCATCTGTTGTCAGAGGATAGCCAAAGAAGCATAGGAATGGCTCGGAACAGAGTGTCAGTTTATCAGTAATGTACCATCAGAAAAACAACCAGGAGATACAAGAGCAGGAAATGCTGGTAATGAGTCCCCGAGTAATGGGAGGCATGCCATGTGGTGAGTGCAGCGAGTTCGGGGGGGAACAGGGGGGACCTGTGGTTCCTAAAGCTCTCCCCCACTGTGGGTTTTCCTCACCTCCTGTCTGGGTCTGTGGTTGACTCATTGATGGAGCTCGATCGCTGTGATTGATCAACAACCCCATTCTCGTTTTATCATGTGGGAGAAGGCGAGCTAGATGGACCTGGATCTTTTATCTCTCGCCGTTCCCGTATTCCGATAGACACAGCAGCTCTTTCCAACCCCTGGAAAGACTGGTAAACATTTCAGATATAGTTAACATGCAAATTTAACCCACATCTCTTTACACACGCTGACCGACCGACCTGTGCAATTCCGATTTCTACCATGGGGCAGTTTCTGTTGTTCCCTTTTGATTAGATGATTCCGTGTCCTTTCCGGTGCAACATTTACACACCAGCAAAGACCAGACCAATGTTGTGAATATCTTGTGCTTGTTTTGATTAAGACTCGAACTTACGACATTTTAATAACACGAGTTCACATTTGAAAAGTATTATAATAAATGATGAAGCTAGTAGCATGAGAATTAGGAGCAGGAGTAGGCCATTCGGCCCCTCGAGCCTGCTCCGCCATTCAATCAGATCCTGGCTGATCATCGACCTCTGCTCAACTTTCCCGCCTGAGCTCCATATCCCTAGATTTCCCCACGAGTCCAAAAATCTATCAATCTCAGCCTTGAACATACTCAACGACTGAGCTTCCACAGCAAGAGAGTCTCTAATTCCTGGATTTAACTAATGTTTGAAGCTTTACGCAAAACCCACTCCACTTGAGTGCTGCTGTGTAAATGCAGCCAAAAACATTCCCCAACGATCCGAAATACATTATTTCCTTCATTTCTCGGGATGTGTGTATCGCTGGTGTAATATATGCTCACAGGTTTGGCCATTAACCAGTCCAGTCGTTCAGCCCGACTGACTGCCTGCCTACCTTCCACGGTTATATCCGAGCCAGGGTGTCCCTGGAGATGGAGCACACGGTGTCCAACGGTACGCTCGCGGCCTTCCGCGAGAGGTGGGCAACAAAGGGACTGGAGTGCATCACGTGGCGAAGGTTGTCCCACTGTGCTGTTGGGTGTGGGGGGTGTGGGGGGTGGGGGGTTCCAGGATATTGACCCAGCAAGAAAGTGGCTGAAGGTTTCTCCGAAGCATGAATCTCCCCTCCCCACACCCCACCTTCCCCCCCTCACCTTTGAACGGAGACTGATCGCAATTGATTAGTTTGACAAATCTCTCTCTCAATTCTCCCCCCCCCCCCCCCCCCCCCCCCTCAGATCTGCGTGGTGATTGCTGCTGTTTTTGGGATCGTCATTTACCGGGTGGTGACTGTAAGCATCTTTGCCGCGTTCGAATGGGCCCTGATTAGGAACAACTCCCAACTCGCTACGACGGGGACTGCCGTGTGCATCAACTTCTGCATCATCATGCTCCTCAACGTGGTAAGCCGTCTTCGCCTGGCACCGAGACACTGATGTTTTGTTAAATTGCATTTGAGCGCTGCATAGAGAGGCTTGTACTGCGTGGGTGGTGCAGTACACTGAACCTGCACCTTGCATTATTCATGTCTTTCTTTCAGGACTTCTCTGTTGAGAAGCACTGATTACAGTGATTGATGTGCTTGAGTTTTGGAATGCAACCAGAGTCCAGCTAGTTTAATGAAACCTGTTTTGAGCACAGTCAGAAAGAAATTAAATTGAATACATCAACAGAGGTCAACCCTTATTGCTAAAAATACACAGCGGTGGAACTATATTTTGTAATTTAGATCAACAATACTAAACCAGGTTATACCAAAGTATCCACAGCATTGTCATGTTGTCACTACATTGATGTATTAAATGTTGCCTGAATCGTTACTTTAATACATCTTTAACGAACATCGTGCCTCTGACTTGAATCCTCTTTAACCTGAGAAATACCAACAGGGGCAAGGTTAGACCTTGTTTCTACTGCTGACAATGTGGTGATATTGAGGCAGGTCAGTGTTTTTGAATGCAGTAAGATTGTCGTTGGCAGCCTGCCTGTTCAGAACCAGCTGAGGCTGTAGACATTGAATCGAGCAGCGCTTCCATTGATTTTAACGCTTCAGAAAACCATCCAATCACAGATTCAGATTCAAACAGCCATAAGAATTAGAAGCAGGAGTCGGCCATTCGGCCCCTCGAGCCTGCTCCGCCATTCAGTATCACGGCTGATCTTCGACCTCAACTCCACTTTCCCAACCGATCTCCATATCTCGATTCCCCAGAGTCCAGAAATCCATCGATCTCAGCCTTGAATAAAATCAACAACTCGGCATCCACAGCCCTCTGGGGCAGAGAATTCCAAAGACTCACAACCCTCCGAGTGAAGAAATTCCTCCTCATCTCAGTCCTAAATGTTTAATCCATTATCCCGAGACTATGCCCCTTCGTTCTAGACTCCCCAGCCAGGGGGGAACAACCTCTCAGCATCTACCCTGTCAATCCCCCTCAGAATATTGTATGTTTCAATGAGATCACCTCTCATTCTACATAAACTTCAGAGGGTATAGGAGGAATCAATCGAGTGAACCATTTGACCCGTCATACCTGTGCTGGCTCTTTGAACGAGCTATCCCAAATACATAGGATTACATGGGATATAAGACACAGAAACAGGCCATTCAGCCCAACCAGTCCACGTTTATGCTCCACTCGAGCCTCCTCCCATCTCTCCTACTAACTCTGTCAGTATAACCCTCTATTCCCCTCTCCCTCATACGCTTGTCCAGCCTCCCCTTAAATACATCGATACTATTCGCTTCAACTACTCCCTGTGGCAGCGAGTTCCACATTCTCACCACTTTCTGGGTAAAGAAGTTTCTTCTGAATTCCCTATTAGATTTCTTGGTGACTATCTTATATCGATAACCTCTAGTTATGCTCTCCCCACAAGTGGAAACGTTCTCTCTGTATCCACTCTATCAAAACCTTTCATCATTTTAAAGACCTCTATTAGGTCACCCCTCAGCCTTCTCTTTTCAAGAGATAAGAGACCCAGTCTGTTCATCCTTTCCTGATATGTACACCCTCGCATTTCTGGTATCATCCTTGTAAATCCTCTCTGCACCCTCTCCGATATCCTTTTTATAATATGGCGACCACAACTGTACGCAGTGCTCCAAGCGTGGTCTAACGCAGGTTTACAGGTTCAGCCTAACTTCCTTACTTTTCAATTCTATCCCTCTAGCAATAAACCCGAGTGCTTGGTTTGCCTTTTTTATGGCCTTGCTAACCTGTGTCGCACCTTTTAGCGGTTTGTATATTTGTACTCTGACTGTAGTCCCACTCTGCCGCCGCTCGCGCCCCCTCGCCCTACCGCCTGCACCCCTTCAAGCATTTATCCAATTCCCATTTTTGAAACATAGTGTTGAATCTGCTTCCATCATTGTGAAAACAATCGGGAATATTTTGTGAAAAAGTTTCAACGTATTGAATCTTTGCTGCTGCAAATTCTGAAGATTGAGGACTAACCACATGTGAATGGATTTGCAGTGGAATGAGGATGCTCTGTTCTAGTTGCCAATGTTTAAATCAGTTATGTATTTTCCATGGGTTTCGCTGACTGGAGTTCTGTCTGAAAGCAGTTCCCATTGACTGCGATCTGCCAGAATCCAATACTGTGGGCTACCGCGCTGATTGTGCCCGTGAATACTCCGCGGCACTCCCCTCATAGTGCTGGTGGCACCAACTTCTCAGAATCTTAGAATCTCGCAGCACAGAAGGAGGCCATTCGGCCCATCGTGCCTGTGCCGGCTCTGTGAAAGAGCAATCCAATTAGTCCCACTCCCCCCTGCTCTTTCCCCACAGACAACGTTCCCAGCAAGCTGCGCAGGGGTCTGTAGGTCCAGCCGAGGCCACTCACCAGCTTTCAATGTAAGAGGCTGCACTTGGGTCGTGCAGCCAGTGGTAGGGACCACGCACCAAAAAACATCGCGAGGGAACGGCAAACGTTTCCCCTTTTTAATATTTATCGAATTCCCTTTTGAACGTTACCATTGAATCATCTTCCACCGCCTTTTTTAAGCAACGCGTTCCAAATTGCAACAATTTTTAAGACAACTGCAATTTTTAAATTGGCTAAGATTGCCCAAAGTGCTGGTGAAGGTCTGTATTTCAGGTGGGCGATGCCTGGGTAGCCTATCGATCCTGTACACAAGTCACCGAGCAACCCTTTAGCCTCAGTGCTCCTCAACAGTTCAAGCCTGTTGTTCACTGACCTTTCCCAAGAGCTGCTCTTTGCTCGAGTTGGAGTGAAGGCTTCGAGTGAGAGCCTCCTCATGAAATCGTTGTACAGGTACTCTGTATAATTTCGTGATCGCTGCGGCTACTATCTGGTACCTTCTCTAGTTTGGTTCACCCTACCTTCCGTTGGCAATGTGACGCTGATTGGCCAGTACATAGTTATCTGTTGCTATTCAGGTCCCCGAGTCGGAATAGAAACATAGAAACATAGAAAATAGGTGCAGGAGTAGGCCATTCGGCCCTTCTAGCCTGCACCGCCATTCAATGAGTTCATGGCTGAACATTCAACTTCAGTACCCCATTCCTGCTTTCTTGCCATACCCCTTGATCCCCCTAGTAGTAAGGACCTCATCTAACTCCTTTTTGAATATATTTAGTGAATTGGCCTCAACAACTTTCTGTGGTAGAGAATTCCACAGGTTCACCACTCTCTGGGTGAAGAAGTTCCTCCGCATCTCGGTCCTAAATGGCTTACCCCTTATCCTTAGACTGTGACCTCTGGTTCTGGACTTCCCCAACATTGGGAACATTCTTCCTGCATCTAACCTGTCTAACCCCGTCAGAATTTTAAATGTTTCTATGAGGTCCCCTCTCATTCTTCTGAACTCCAGTGAATACAAGCCCAGTTGATCCAGTCTTTCTTGATAGGTCAGTCCCACCATCCCGGGAATCAGTCTGGTGAACCTTTGCTGCACTCCCTCAATAGCAAGAATGTCCTTCCTCAGGTTAGGAGACCAAAACTGTACACAATACTCCAGGTGTGGCCTCACCAATGCCGTGTACAACTGTAGCAACACCTCCCTGCCCCTGTACTCAAATCCCCTTGCTATGAAGGCCAACATGCCATTTGCTTTCTTAACCGCCTGTCTAACAGACTCCTCCCCTTTGGGGTCCAAGTGTATTACAAACATACAAACACGAAGGTTGGGAAAAGACCAAATGGTCCATCGAGCCAGTCCTGGAGTGACTCCTGAAGGGTTTCCGAATGCCACCTCCACCTGACTTATCCCCGGGAGCCTGGTTATCGCGTCGTTCGTTCAGCATCTTTGCACAAGTCAGTAAATCCACTTTCGTAACGCGAGAAACTGACCACATCCGAGTTTTATGTCGCGACAGTAATGTTTTTAAAATATATTTTTCAGCTGTACGAGAAAGTTGCTCTACTTCTGACCAATTTAGGTGAGTCCTTGCGCCTCTCTACCGATGGTCTGTTTTGGGGAAGCTAAGTCTGCACATGCGTAAAACGGAATGAGACACTGGAGTAGATTCTAACTTTCACTGAGGTTGGGTGGAAATCTGGTGGATACGGATCTGCATCTCACTTTGAACCCCAGCTGATTTCCATTTCATTGATGCCGAACCCCTGATTAAACATCACAGACTGATCCAGCACAGAAAGAGGCCATTCGACCCATCGTTCCTGTGCCGGCTCTGTGAAAGTGTGATCCAATTAGTCCCACTCCCCGGCTCTTTCCCCACAGCCCTGCAAATGTTTGCTTTGCAAGTATTTATCCAATTCCCGTTTGAAAGTTACTATTGAATCTACTGCCACCGCCCTTTCAGGCAGCGCGTTCCCGATCACAACAACTCGCTGCGTAAAAACAATTCTCCTCACCTCCTTCTCCCGCCCCACCGAGTTTCTGCTAATCACCCTGTGCACCCCCCCACCATGCATCACTCTGCCCCTTCCCGCACTCCGCAGTTTGGGCTCCCCTCTGTGTCCCTTCCTGACACAACTGCAACTCTGAGCTCACCGTGTGGGGTCCAGTTCAAATTGGGTCTTAAATGCCAACACGTGTGCTATTCAATTGGTCAATGTTTGAAAACGTCCTGCGATAGCTAAAAGGGACTAATGCGATCCAGCACCGGGTAGGATTGGGGAAAGGGGAGGGTCTCAGTGGGATGGTCGGAGGGATGATGATGATGGTGGGGGCGGGGGGTGGGGCGGCTGACTCCCTGAATACTTGCTGTTGTTGCTACCTTGGTTTTTGACTCTCCTTTTACGTGACGTAACTTTTATTCAATGAACGGGGACCGGGACATCTCTGGTGAGTAACTTCTTTATCAAAAGTGCAAGTTACGTAAATTCGAGTCAGCCGTGGCTCAGTGGGTCGCTCTCTCTCGCCTCCTGAGTCAGAAGGTCGTGGGACTTGAGCGCACAAATCCAGGATGACTCTCCAGTGCAGTACTGAGGGAGTGCCGCACTGTCGGAGGGGGCAGTACTGAGGGAGTGCCGCACTGTCGGAGGGGCAGTATTGAGGGAGTGTTGCACTGTTGGAGGTGCCGTCTTTCAGATGAAGCGTTAAACCGAGGACCCGTCTGCTCTCTCAGGGGGATGTAAAAGATCCTATGGCTCCATTTTGAAGAAGCGCAGGGGAGTTAATACTGGCCAATATTTATCCCTCAATCAACATCACAAAAACAAATTATCTGGCTATAATCACATTGCTGATTGTGGGAGCTTGCTGTGCGCAAATTGGCTATCGCGTTTCCTACATTACAACAGTGACTACATTCCAAAAGTACGTCATTGGCTGTAAAATGCATTGGGACTTCCGGTGGTCGTGAAAGGCGCTATAGAAATGCAAGTCTATTTTTTAATCAATAGAAGTAAGGGTAAATAATGTCCGGATTAAAACAATGTTCATCTCTGGTTCCTACAGCCCGGGAATGAAGCCTGAATTATTCTTGTTGTTCTCTCTCTCTCTTTCTCTCTCTCACAGAACAGCCTCGGACGGAGTCGGAGTGGGAGAACAGCTTCACACTAAAAATGTTTCTGTTTCAATTTGTTAACCTGAACAGCTCCACGTTTTACATCGCGTTTTTCCTGGGCAGGTAAATCCATTACTCGGGAGCTGGTCAGATTGTCGTTTGTTGTTTTAAAAAGTGACACGTTCAAACAGATCTGACTGTGTCGATAATATTTACCGTCTGCGAGCAAGCTTAATGGGAGGAGGGGGGGGGGGAGGCAGGAGTGAGTGGAGGGGGTGTACGCAATTTTGGGGCACACACAGCCCCGGATCCCTGGGATTCTGGCCCTCGAGGCTCCAGGAACTCCAGCCTGAGATTATTTGCTCCTGTTTGAATATTGCGGGCGCGGAGTTCGGGAAAGAACTGCATTTAGCGCTGTTCCCTCGTTACTGGACAGATCCCAGAATGGGAACCCCGGGAGGTGTTGGTATCGGCAGCTTACGATATCTGTCGAGGGAGGAGAGCGCAGATTTCAACTGTCTACTTGGCCTCCGACTCCCGGGGATAGCAAGGGATACAGGGAAATAGAGGAGATATTTCCACATACAGAGCCAGCGCCAGCACAGCTACTATACCAGGAGGGTCGATGAGGGCAGTGTATATGGATTTTAGCAAAGCTTTTGATAAGGTCCCACCTGGCAGACTGGTCACAAATGTAAAAGCCCATGGGATCCAGGGCAAAGTGGCAAGTTGGATCCAAAATTGGCTGAGGCAGGAAGCAAAGGGTAATGGGTGATGGGTGTTTTTGCGACTATAAGGATGTTTCCAGTGGGGTTCCGCAGGGCTCAGTATTGGGTCCCTTGCTTTTTGTGATATACATCAAAAATCAAGACTTGAACATAGGGGGTATGCTTAAAAAGTTTGCAGATGATACAAAAATCGGCTGTGTGGTTGATATTGAAGAAGATATCAATCAACTGGTCAGGTGGGCAGAACAGTGGCAAATGAGATTTAATCCAGAGAAGTGTAAGGTGATGCATTTGGGGAGGGCTAACCAGGAAAGGGAATACACATTAAATGGTAAGACGCTGAAGTGAAGTGTGGAGTGCATGTCTAGATCCCTGAAGGTAGCAGGCCCAGTGGATAAGGTGGTTAAGAAGGCATACGGAATGCTTACGTTTATTGGCCGAGGCATAGAATACAAGAGTGGGGGGGGGGGGGGGGTTTAATGCTTGAATTGTATAAAACACTGGTTAGACCACAGCTGGAGTATTGCATGCAGTTCTGGTCACCGCATTACAGGAAGGACATGATTGCACTGGAAAGGGTACAGAGAAGATTTACGAGGATGTTGCTGGGAGTGGAGAATCTAAGCTGTGAGGAAAGATTGGATAGGCTGGGTTTGTTTTCCTTGGAACAGAGGAGGCTTCATTGAGGTGTGTAAAATTATGAGGGGCCTCTATATAGTGGATAGAAAGGGTCTATTTCCCTTAGCAGAGGGGTCAACAACCAGGGGGCATAAATTTAAAGTAATTGGGGTGAGATTTTGAGGGGATATTTCTTCACACAGAAGGGTGGTGGGGGTCTGGAACTCACTGCCTGAAAGGGTGGTAGAGGCAGAAACCCTCACCACATTTAAAAAAAAAAATGCTTGGATGTGCAATTGAAGTACCGTAACCTGCAGGGTTATGGACCTAGAGCTGGAAAGTGGGATTAGGCTGGATAGCCTCTTGTTGGCCGGCGTGGACACGATGGGCTGAAATAGCCTCCTTCCATGCAGTAAACTTCTAGGATTCTATGATGGGCTGAATGGTCCCTTGTGCTGTACATTCAGTGATTAGACTAATGCATGTGTGTTTTACAGCTTAAATTTAAAGGTACTGAGTTTGAATGACTATCTTCCCATGCATGTATGCACTAATTGTTCAAGGGTACATTTTCCTCCGAGTATTGATCGTAACGGAAAGGAGGTGGATCTTCAGCAATAACTTGTATTTATATAGTGCCTTTAATGTAGTGAAATTACCCAAGGTGCTTCACAGGAGTGTTATTGACAGTAGAAAGTATAAATTAGGGCAGGTGACCAAAGGCTTGGTCAAAGAGGTAGGTTTTAAGGAGCGTCTTGAAGGAGGAAAGAGGGGCAGAGAAGTTTAGGCAGGGAGTTCCAGAGCTTGGGACCTAGGCAACAGAGAAGGCACGGCCACCAATGGTAGAGCGATTATAATCAGGGATGCTCAGGAAGGCAGAATTAGAGGAGCGCAGATATCTCAAGGGGGGGGGGGGGGGGTTGGGCTTGTGAGGCTGGAGGAGATTACAAGAGATAGGGAGGGGTGAGGCCGTGGAGCGATTTTGTAAACCAGGATGAGAATTTTGAAATCGAGGTGTTGCTTAACCAGGAGCCAATGTAGCTCAGCGAGCACGGAGGGTGATGGGTGAGCGGGACTTGGTGTGAGTTAGGACACGGGCAGCTGAGTTTTTGATCAGCTCCAATTTACGTAGGGTAGAATGTAGGAGGCCAGCCAGGAGTGCGTTGGAATAGTCAAGTCTAGAGGTAACAGAGGCATGGATGAGGGTTTCAGCAGCAGATGAGCTGAGGCAGGGACAGGGGCGGAGACGGGCGATGTAACGGAGGTGGAAGTAGTCGGTCTTAGTAACAAACAAAACCAGGTCTGTTCTTAATCCCAATTTTGGTTGTGTAAAGAAATGGCAGTGGCCAATTAGGGGTCAATCCGTTCATTAACCTGACTGGTGCTGTTGGTCAACACCTGGCTCCTGACATCAATGGGTGCAGTAGCATAGTGGTTATGTAACTGGACTGATGATCCAGAGACACGAGTTCAAATCCCACCACAGCAGCTGGGGAATTTAAATTCAGTTAAATAAATCTAGGAGGGGGTGGGGAAAAAAAAAGAAGCTAGTATCAGTAATGGTGACTTAGAAAAGGATTGTTGTCATAAAACCCCATCTGATTCACTAATGTCCTTCGGGAATGGAAATTTGTGGCCTATCCCTATGTGACTCCAGACCCAAAGCAATGTGGTTCGCTCTTAACTGCCCTCTGAAATGCCTAGCAAGACACTCCATTGTATTCAAGCTCACCACCACCTTCTCGAGGGCAACTAGGGATGGGCACTAAATGCTGGCGATGCCCACGTCTGTGAATTAATAAAACAAAAAGCTAGTTCTAGGCTTGTGAAAACTGTAACGGGGAAACTCGGGGTAAGGTCAGATGGATAAACACCGGGTACATTGAGGGTTGATTCCGCAGCCATTTTATGATCATTTGGAACAGTACCCGAGGGGAAAAATATACTCTGACTCTTCAAAGGCAACAATAAATTCAAGACGTTCATCCTGATCAGAGCTCAGTTTTTTTTTGGTATTTTCCTGCAATTTAATTCTGTTCCGGCATGGAATCTGACACAAGAAAAAGCCTTTGGTGCCATCAGCCCCCCTCCATCAGCGTTCATGTCCGGTTCATATCACAGATTCCCTCCCGCTCCATTCCCAGTCCGGCTCGGATTTATTCCATTGCAAGCTCCCACCCACACCACTTGTCAATTTCCTACTTTCGTGACACTAAATTTCCTTTCCTTCCTTCCCTCACCCTCACCTCTGGAAAATCCATCAGGCTCCTGATGCCTCTCCATCGCCCTCAATCCCCTTTTCCTGACCAATCGCAATCCAGCTCTTTTTTTAAAAAAATAGTATCATTTGACCCCATGAGTCGGCTACTTCCCTGGGAATCTTTGTCATTGTCCTGGGCAGGGAGGTGGTTTTCTAATCTCATTCTTCCCAAGGTTTCTGAATTTTGAACTTGGAAAATGAGCCCATTAAGAAACTCGCAAGGTGACAATTTCGAGATTTCTGTTTCTCCCAGTACTTTGCTCTCCCAGTCTATTTTCCCTTCTGGCTATTCACTGCTGATTGCATTTTTCTTGCTGTCAGCCTGTTTTCTTTCTCTCATAGACCTCTCTCAAATTTCTTGTTAAGAACATAAGAATTGGGAGCAGGAGTTGGTCATTCGGCCTCTTGAGCATGGAATATAAGAGCAGGGAGGTTATGCTTGAATTGTATAAAACATTAGTTAGGTCACAGATGGAGTACAGCAGCAGTTCTGGTCATCACATTACAGGAAAGATGTGATTGCACTAGAGAGGGTACAGAGGAGATTGACAAGGATGTTGCCTGGAGAATTCTAGCTGTGAAGAAAGATTGGATAGGCTGGGGTTGTTTTCCTTTAGAACAGAGGCGGCCGAGGGAATCAAGGGATTATGGGGATCGGGCAGGAAAGTGGAGTTTAGGTTGAAGATTAGCCATGATCTTATTGAATATCCAATCTTTCCTCACAGCTAGAATTCTCCAGGCAACATCCTTATCAATCTCCTATGTACCCTCTCTAGTGCAATCACATCTTTCCTGTAATGTGGTGACCAGAACTGCTGCAGTACTCCATCTGTGACCTAATTAATGTTTTATACAATTCAAGCATAACCTCCCTGCTTATATTCCATGCTTCAGCTAATAAAGGCAAGTATTCCATATGCCTTCTTGACCACTTTATCTACCTGACCATATATGGTCTTCAAATCCATATGAAGATGGAAGAGTCATTGGTTAAATCGTGGGACATCATATATTTATTACAGCAACAACTTGCATTTATATAGTACCTTTAACATAGAAAAACTTTCAAGGCATTTCGCAGGAGCCACATGAGATATTAGGACAGATGAGCAAAAGCTTGGTCAGGAGGTAGGTTTTAAAGAGCGTCTTAAAGGAGGAGAGAGAGGCGGAGAGGTTTATGGAGGGAATTCCAGAGTTTAGGGCCCAGGCAGCTGAAGGTATGATGGGAAGAAGAGGGAAAGATCAGGATAGAGAAATAGAAATGAGATAACAAGAAGTTTGAGAGAGGAATGTGGAAGAAGCCAATAAGGAAACAGGCAGACAGAGAAAGAAGGTGCACCTTGATTGGTCAGTTTCTGCCCTTCCTGTTAGACCACACTTGGAGCACTGCATACAGTTTTGGTTGCCATATTCTAAAAAGGATATAGAGGCGCTGGAGAGGATGCAGAGAAGACTTACAAGGATGATATCAGATAGGCATAACCTTACGTTTCTGGTAAGGGTGAACAGGTTGGGAGAAGGTTGAGGGGTGACCTAATAGAGATCTTTAAAATTATGAAAAGTTAGTCCAACATTTGTGGTTGGGAAAATGTTGGAGTCCATTATTAAAGAAGCAGTAGCAGGACATTTGGAAAAGTAAAATTTGGTCAGGCAGAGTCTGCATGGATTTATGAAGGGGAAGTCATGTTTGACAAATTTACTGGAATTCTTTGAGGATTTAACGAACAGGGTGGATAAAGGGGAACCAGTGGATGTGGTGTATTTGGACTTCCAGAAGGCATTTGACAAGGTGCCACATAAAAGATTACTGCACAAGATAAAAGTTCACGGGGTTGGGGGTAATATATTAGCATGGATAGAGGATTGGCTAACGAACAGAAAACAGTCGGGATAAATGGTTCATTCTCTGGTTGGCAATCAGTAACTAGTGGGGTGCCACAGGGATCAGTGCTGGGACCCCAACTATTTACAATCTATATTAACGACTTGGAGGAAGGGACTGAGTGTAACGTAGCCAAGTTTGCTGACGATACAAAGATGGGAGGAAAAACAATGTGTGAGGGGACACACAAAATCTGCAAAAGGACATAGACAGGCTAAGTGGGCAAAAATTTGGCAGATGGAGTATAATGTTGGAAAGTGTGAGGTCATGTACTTTGGCAGAAAAAAAATCAAAGAGCAAGTTATTATTTAAATGGAGAAAGATTGCAAAGGGCTGCAGTACAGCGGGACCTGGGGGTACTTGTGCCTGAAACACAAAAGGATAGTATGCAGGTACAGCAAGTGATTAGGAAGGCAAATGGAATCTTGGCCTTTATTGCAAAGGGGATGGAGTATAAAAGCAGGGAAGTCTTGCTACAGTTGTAAAGAATATTGGTGAGGCCACACCTGGAATACTGCATACAGTTTTGGTTTCCATATTTGCTTGCTTTGGTAGCAGTTCAGAGAAGGTTCACTAAGTTGATTCCGGAGATGAGGGAGTTGACTTATGAGGAAAAGTTGAGTAGGTTGGGCCTCTACTCATTGGAATTCAGAAGAATGAGAGGCGATCTTATCGAAACGTATAAGATTGTGAGGGGGCTTGACAAGGTGGATGCAGAGAGGATGTTTCCACTGATGGGGGGAGACTAGAACTAGAGGGCATGATCTTAGAATAAGGGGCCGCCCATTTAAAACTGAGATGAGGAGAAATTTCTTCGAGGGTTGTAAATCTGTGGAATTCACTGCCTCAGAGAGCTGTGGAAGCTGGGACATTGAATAAATTTAAGACAGAAATAGACAGTTTCTTAAATGATAAGGGAATAAGGGATTATGGGGAGCAGGTTGGGAAGTCAACCTGAGTCCATGATTGGATCAGCCATGATCGTATTAAATGGCGGAGCAGGCTCGAGGGGCCGTATGGCCTATTCCTGCTCCTATTTCTTATGTTCCATGAACTCTGAGTAGGATGTTGTCACCAGTTGCCATTTTAATTGGTGGGCATTTAAATCCATTTAAAAAAAAAAAATAATTTTTCTTACTAAAGGAGGAAAATATAGCTCTTAGTATTATCAGTCGGTGATTGTACTTTTCTCTTAGATTAACGGGACGTCCAGGAGCCTACCTGAGGGTCTTGAACCGGTGGAGGTTGGAGGAGGTTAGTATCACTGATCATAATTTTCCACCTTGTACAGGAAAATCACAACCCATGTGGTAAATATATTTGAAACATTTCTGGCTAGTTTTCAATTTAACGAGGAAAGGAAGTCTTCAGTTTGGCCAGAATCCAAAATGCCTGCTTTCTTCAGCCAGTTCACATGCACCAGCCACCCTTCGAGCTGCCTTGTCCACTGACCCAACACTCCCCTCCACCCTTCCGCCGTCTAGCCCCATCCTTGCCAACTCTTCTCGATCCACTTATTTTTCTCCCAATGCGTTCCGATTTCGCTGGCGAAATTCCCACCGTTGACTGGAGCAACCTGCTCAACACCTGGAGTTTAACTGGGTCTCGAGTGGTGATCCTCGCTCCCTCCCCTGCTTTACGAATTGAATATTCTGATGTGTCGTGCCGTATTCTCCGTCCCCTTGCACTGCATGCGCTTGAGTGTTCATTTGCGCAAGTGCGCGCACGTGTATCAGCGCATCAACGTTCCCGTTAAGCTGCGCGGCTGTGCAGCGCTCTGAAGGTCCCGTGGGCTGGCTTTTAAATAGAGAAAACCGCGCATGCGCAAAATTTTGAATGGCCTGTGCGCCCCTGCCCCCCCGCAAAGAATTAGAGGGGACATTGCAGTGCGTGTATTTTTGTGTGTACATGTATGCATGTTTGTGTGGGTGTACACATGTCTTTGTGCACACGTGTGTCAGTGCATGTGTGGAACTATAATGCTACATAATTGCACTTTTTTTCGTTCGGTATATTTAAACCTTTTGGTAGGGTTTTTTTTCTGTATGATGGAAATAGAGAATAAAAAGTAAGCACAGACTTTTGATCAGGTAGCCTCGGCAGTGATGGGGTTAATTATCCCTCCCTGCTCATCGCTAACCCCCTCGAACCTGCAATTGTTCCTTGTTCCCCGGTCTCCATTGTTCTCATTCTGCCCAAAAGGTCAACCACTCGAACTACAGAAACCCATTGGCTTTGCTTTTCGATAAACCAATCTGCGAGATCACCACGTACAAAAGGCAGGTGCGGCACGATGGTGAACTCCTGGATTCGTTGCGATCCCCTAGATGGGGACGGAGAGGATTTTCCCAGATTCCCCGCCCCCTTCTTCCTCTTCCTCCCAGGCAAAGTTCCCGTCTGCTCAGTCGTCTGCAAGGCCCCGGGCAGGCCACTCGCCGGCTGTCACGCTGTAAACACCCCGCCTGCGCAGAAATGTAATGGGACCGCGCGTTAAAAGAAACGGGTCACGCGGGACAAAGCGCAGCTTGCTGGGATCGTTGGTCCCCGGAGATCACCGGGCTTTGCGTGGTGCGGGGAGTGTATATACTGTGATACAGAAGGTGTGGCACAGTTTGGATGGACCCGAGGGTCTTTACCTGTCCATGATTGTTCTTGCGTCCGTAGACATGTGTAAAATATCTCCTGAGCTAACCGTGTGCCAACAATGTTGGAATTCGCGGCCACAGCACAGGATGAAGGAGGTGATAACTAGCTGCCACTTGAAGCCGCAATGGGCTGTCAGCGCACGGTTGGGTTTCTTTCACAAACATCTGTTGGCATTGAGCGATGAGGTCTGTACAGCGGAGTCCTCGTGTATAATGGATGATTGCTATGAGGTACAGGTTCACCAGGCTCAGATGTCTGACGTGATGGGCAGGATGAAAGTGGAGATGTGCCAAGGTGGCCATGAAAGTCACTTGATGAACGATGAATGCCAGATTTGATGGGCTTCCTGACTGACACGCGATGAGGGACTCAAACCTTTCATCAGCTACTGTTGCTGAAAATAAAATGCTTGAAGCTGACGAAACCTCTCCTGATACTGAGATCCACTGGAGCTGATCCCAGCAACGCAAATAGAAGAACAGCCTTTGCCTGAATCGGTGATCCTAACCCTGATCGGGCAGCTCCAGCATTGCCACAACATAGAAGTGAACGTGTCTTCAGTTTGAAAGCCCCCAGTGACGGTTTAGCACTGACTCTGCTCATCCGCGCCGCAGTGACAGCAGGTAGTGTCCGCAGTGTCCATTGCATACACCGCCTGATCTTCAGTGGCTAATAAATAACTGAGGTCATTGGAGGGACTGGGCTCTGATGCTCCAGCGTGACTCTGTCCACTCGCGCTCTCCCTCCCTCCCTCTCTCTCTCTCTCTCTTTCTTTTTTTCTTTTCTCTCTTTTTTTTTCTCTCTCTTTTTTTCTTTTCTCTTTTTTTTCTTTTCTCTCTCTCTTTTTTCTTTTCTCTCTCCTTTTCCCTCTCTCTCTCTCTCTCTCTCTCTCTCTCTCTCTCCTTTTCCCCTCTTAC
>NW_027252488.1:0-24706 GCF_044704955.1 Pristiophorus japonicus
CTCCCTCACGCGCACACTCTCCCTCACGCGCACACTCTCCCTCACGCGCACACTCTCCCTCACGCGCAAAACACTCTCCCTCACGCGCACACTCTCCCTCACGCGCACACTCTCCCTCACGCGCACACTCTCCCTCACGCGCACACTCTCCCTCACGCGCACACTCTCCCTCACGCGCACACACTCCCTCACGCGCACACTCTCCCTCACGCGCACACTCTCCCTCACGCACACACTCTCCCTCACACACACACTCTCCCTCACACACACACTCTCCCTCACACACACACTCTCCCTCACACACACACTCTCCCTCACACACACACTCTCCCTCACACACACACTCTCCCTCACACACACACTCTCCCTCACACACACACTCTCCCTCACACACACACTCTCCCTCACACACACACTCTCCCTCACACACACACTCTCCCTCACACACACACACTCCCTCACACACACACACTCCCTCACACACACACACTCCCTCACACACACACACTCTCCCTCACACACACACTCTCCCTCACACACACACTCTCCCTCACACACACAGACAGAGACACACACACACACTCCCTCACACACACACACTCTCCCTCACACACACACACTCTCCCTCACACACACACACTCTCCCTCACACACACACTCTCCCTCACACACACACTCTCCCTCACACACACACTCTCCCTCACACACACACTCTCCCTCACACACACACTCTCTCCCTCGCGCGCACTCTCTCCCTCGCGCGCACTCTCTCCCTCGCGCGCACTCTCTCCCTCGCGCGCACTCTCTCCCTCGCGCGCACTCTCTCCCTCGCGCGCACTCTCTCCCTCGCGCGCACTCTCTCCCTCGCGCGCACTCTCTCCCTCGCGCGCACTCTCTCCCTCGCGCGCACTCTCTCCCTCGCGCGCACTCTCTCCCTCGCGCGCACTCTCTCCCTCGCGCGCACTCTCTCCCTCGCGCGCACTCTCTCCCTCGCGCGCACTCTCTCCCTCGCGCGCACTCTCTCCCTCGCGCGCACTCTCTCCCTCGCGCGCACTCTCTCCCTCGCGCGCACTCTCTCCCTCGCGCGCACTCTCTCCCTCGCGCGCACTCTCCCGCACGCGCGCACTCTCCGGCACGCGCGCACTCTCCCTCACGCGCGCACTCTCCCTCACGCGCGCACTCTCCCTCACGCGCGCACTCTCCCTCACGCGCGCACTCTCCCTCACGCGCGCACTCTCCCTCACGCGCGCACTCTCCCTCACGCGCACACTCTCCCTCACGCGCGCACTCTCCCTCACGCGCGCACTCTCCCTCACGCGCGCACTCTCCCTCACGCGCACACTCTCCCTCAATCACACACTCTCCCTCACTCACACAGACAGAGACACACACACTCTCCCTCACACACACACTCTCCCTCACTCACGCACTCTCCCTCTCACACACAGACAGAGACACACACACACGCTCCCTCACACACACACGCTCCCTCACACACACTCTCTCCCTCACACACACACTCTGCCTCACACACACACGCTCCCTCACACACACTCTCTCCCTCACACACACACTCTCCCTCACACACACACTCTCCCTCACACACACAGACAGAGACACACACACACTCTCCCTCGCGCGCACTCTCTCCCTCGCGCGCACTCTCTCCCTCGCGCGCACTCTCTCCCTCGCGCGCACTCTCTCCCTCGCGCGCACTCTCTCCCTCGCGCGCACTCTCTCCCTCGCGCGCACTCTCTCCCTCGCGCGCGCACTCTCTCCCTCGCGCGCGCACTCTCTCCCTCGCGCGCGCTCTCTCCCTCGCGCGCACGCTCTCCCTCACGCGCGCACTCTCCCTCACGCGCGCACTCTCCCTCACGCGCGCACTCTCCCTCACGCGCGCACTCTACCTCACGCGCGCACTCTACCTCACGCGCGCACTCTACCTCACGCGCGCACTCTCCCTCACGCGCGCACTCTCCCTCACGCGCGCACTCTCCCTCACGCGCGCACTCTCCCTCACGCGCGCACTCTCCCTCACGCGCGCACTCTCCCTCACGCGCGCACTCTCCCTCACGCACGCAATCTCCCTCACGCGCGCACTCTCCCTCACGCGCACACTCCCTCACACACACACTCTCCCTCACACACACACTCTCCCTCAGAGACACTCTCCCTCACACACACGCTCTCCCTCACACACACACTCTCCCTCACTCACACACTCTCCCTCACTCACACACTCTCCCTCACACACACACTCTCCCTCACACACACACTCTCCCTCAGAGACACTCTCCCTCACACACACAATCTCCCTCACACACACACTCTCCCTCACACACACAGACAGAGACACACACACACTCTCCCTCACACACACACTCTCCCTCACGCACACACTCTCCCTCACGCACACACTCTCCCTCACGCACACACTCTCCCTCTCACACACAGACAGAGACACACACACAATCTCCCTCACACACACACTCTCCCTCACACACACACTCTCCCTCACGCACACACTCTCCCTCACGCGCACACTCTCCCTCACGCGCACACTCTCCCTCACGCGCACACTCTCCCTCACGCGCACACTCTCCCTCACGCGCACACTCTCCCTCACGCGCACACTCTCCCTCACGCGCACACTCTCCCTCACGCGCACACTCTCCCTCACGCGCACACTCTCCCTCACGCGCACACTCTCCCTCACGCGCACACACTCCCTCACGCGCACACTCTCCCTCACGCGCACACTCTCCCTCACGCGCACAATCTCCCTCACACGCACTCTCTCCCTCACACACACACTCTCCCTCACACACACACTCTCCCTCACACACACACTCTCCCTCACACACACACTCTCCCTCACACACACACTCTCCCTCACACACACACTCTGCCTCACACACACACTCTCCCTCACACACACACTCTCCCTCACACACACACACTCCCTCACACACACACTCTCCCTCACACACACACTCTCGCTCACACACACACTCTCCCTCACACATACACTCTCCCTCACACACACACTCTCGCTCACACACACACTCTCCCTCACACATACACTCTCCCTCACACACACACTCTCCCTCACACACACACTCTCCCTCACACACACACTCTCCCTCACACACACACTCTCCCTCACACACTCTCCCTCACACACTCTCCCTCACACACACACACACTCCCTCACACACACACACTCCCTCACACACACACACTCTCCCTCACACACACACACTCTCCCTCACACACACACACTCCCTCACACACACACACTCCCTCACACACACACACTCTCCCTCACACGCACACTCTCCCTCACACACACAGACAGAGACACACACACACACTCCCTCACACACACACACTCTCCCTCACACACACACACTCTCCCTCACACACACACACTCTCCCTCACACACACACTCTCCCTCACACACACACTCTCCCTCACACACACACTCTCCCTCACACACACACTCTCCCTCACACACACAGACAGAGACACACACACACTCTCCCTCGCGCGCACTCTCTCCCTCGCGCGCACTCTCTCCCTCGCGCGCACTCTCTCCCTCGCGCGCACTCTCTCCCTCGCGCGCACTCTCTCCCTCGCGCGCACTCTCTCCCTCGCGCGCACTCTCTCCCTCGCGCGCACTCTCTCCCTCGCGCGCACTCTCTCCCTCGCGCGCACTCTCTCCCTCGCGCGCACACTCTCCCTCGCGCGCACACTCTCCCTCGCGCGCACTCTCTCCCTCGCGCGCACTCTCTCCCTCGCGCGCACTCTCTCCCTCGCGCGCACTCTCTCCCTCGCGCGCACTCTCTCCCTCGCGCGCACTCTCTCCCTCGCGCGCACTCTCTCCCTCGCGCGCACTCTCTCCCTCGCGCGCACTCTCTCCCTCGCGCGCACTCTCTCCCTCGCGCGCACTCTCTCCCTCGCGCGCACTCTCTCCCTCGCGCGCACTCTCCCGCACGCGCGCACTCTCCCGCACGCGCGCACTCTCCCGCACGCGCGCACTCTCCCTCACGCGCGCACTCTCCCTCACACGCACACTCTCCCTCACACGCACACTCTCCCTCACACACACACTCTCCCTCACACACACAGACAGAGACACACACACACCCTCCCTCACACACACACTCTCCCTCGCGCACACTCTCTCCCTCGCGCACACTCTCTCCCTCGAGCGCACACCCTCCCTCACGCGCACACCCTCCCTCAAGCGCACACCATCCCTCGCGCGCACACTCTCCCTCGCGCGCACACTCTCCCTCGCGCGCACACTCTCCCTCGCGCGCACACTCTCCCTCGCGCGCACACTCTCCCTCGCGCACACACACTCCCTCGCACACACACACTCTCCCTCACACACACACTCTCCCTCACACACACACTCTCCCTCACTCACACAGACAGAGACACACACACTCTCCCTCACACACACACTCTCCCTCACTCACGCACTCTCCCTCACGCACGCACTCTCCCTCACACACGCACTCTCCCTCACACACGCACTCTCCCTCACACACACACAAACTCTCCCTCACACACACACTCTCCCTCACTCACACAGACAGAGACACACTCACACTCTCCCTCGCGCGCACACTCTCCCTCGCGCACACACACTCCCTCGCACACACACACTCTCCCTCACACACACACTCTCCCTCACACACGCACTCTCCCTCACACACACACACACTCTCCCTCACACACACACTCTCCCTCACACACGCACTCTCCCTCACACACACACACACTCTCCCTCACACACACAGACAGAGACACAGACACACTCTCCCTCGCGCGCACACTCTCCCTCGCGCGCACACTCTCCCTCGCGCGCACTCTCTCCCTCGCGCGCACTCTCTCCCTCGCGCGCACTCTCTCCCTCGCGCGCACTCTCTCCCTCGCGCGCACTCTCTCCCTCGCGCGCACACTCTCCCTCGCGCGCACACTCTCCCTCGCGCGCACACTCTCCCTCGCACACACACAGACAGAGAAGACACACACTCTCACTCCCGCGCGCTCTCTCCCTCGCGCGCACTCTCTCCCTCGCGCGCACACTCTCCCTCGCGCGCACACTCTCTGCCTCACACACACACTCTCCCTCACACACACACTCTCCCTCACACACACACTCTCCCTCGCGCGCACACTCTCCCTCGCGCGCACACTCTCCCTCTCACACACAGACAGAGACACACACACACGCTCCCTCACACACACTCTCTCCCTCACACACACACTCTCCCTCACATACACACTCTCCCTCACACACACACTCTCCCTCACACACACACTCTCCCTCACACACACAGACAGAGACACACACACACTCTCCCTCACACACACACTCTCCCTCAGAGACACTCTCCCTCACACACACAATCTCCCTCACACACACACTCTCCCTCACACACACAGACAGAGACACACACACACTCTCCCTCACACACACACTCTCCCTCACGCACACACTCTCCCTCACGCACACACTCTCCCTCACGCACACACTCTCCCTCTCACACACAGACAGAGACACACACACAATCTCCCTCACACACACACTCTCCCTCACACACACACTCTCCCTCACGCACACACTCTCCCTCACGCGCACACTCTCCCTCACGCGCACACTCTCCCTCACGCGCACACTCTCCCTCACGCGCACACTCTCCCTCACGCGCACACTCTCCCTCACGCGCACACTCTCCCTCACGCGCACACTCTCCCTCACGCGCACACTCTCCCTCACGCGCACACTCTCCCTCACGCGCACACTCTCCCTCACGCGCACACTCTCCCTCACGCGCACAATCTCCCTCACACACACTCTCTCCCTCACACACACACTCTCCCTCACACACACACTCTCCCTCACACACACACTCTCCCTCACACACACACTCTCCCTCACACACACACTCTCCCTCACACACACACTCTGCCTCACACACACACTCTCCCTCACACACACACTCTCCCTCACACACACACACTCCCTCACACACACACACTCCCTCACACACACACTCTCCCTCACACACACACTCTCCCTCACACACACACTCTCCCTCACACACACACTCTCCCTCACACACACACTCTCCCTCACACACACACTCTCCCTCACACACACACTCTCCCTCACACACTCTCCCTCACACACACACACACTCCCTCACACACACACACTCCCTCACACACACACACTCTCCCTCACACACACACACTCTCCCTCACACACACACACTCCCTCACACACACACACTCCCTCACACACACACACTCCCTCACACACACACACTCTCCCTCACACGCACACTCTCCCTCACACACACAGACAGAGACACACACACACACTCCCTCACACACACACACTCTCCCTCACACACACACACTCTCCCTCACACACACACACTCTCCCTCACACACACACTCTCCCTCACACACACACTCTCCCTCACACACACACTCTCCCTCACACACACACTCTCCCTCACACACACAGACAGAGACACACACACACTCTCCCTCGCGCGCACTCTCTCCCTCGCGCGCACTCTCTCCCTCGCGCGCACTCTCTCCCTCGCGCGCACTCTCTCCCTCGCGCGCACTCTCTCCCTCGCGCGCACTCTCTCCCTCGCGCGCACTCTCTCCCTCGCGCGCACTCTCTCCCTCGCGCGCACTCTCTCCCTCGCGCGCACTCTCTCCCTCGCGCGCACTCTCTCCCTCGCGCGCACTCTCTCCCTCGCGCGCACTCTCTCCCTCGCGCGCACACTCTCCCTCGCGCGCACTCTCTCCCTCGCGCGCACTCTCTCCCTCGCGCGCACTCTCTCCCTCGCGCGCACTCTCTCCCTCGCGCGCACTCTCTCCCTCGCGCGCACTCTCTCCCTCTCGCGCACTCTCTCCCTCGCGCGCACTCTCTCCCTCGCGCGCACTCTCTCCCTCGCGCGCACTCTCTCCCTCGCGCGCACTCTCCCGCACGCGCGCACTCTCCCGCACGCGCGCACTCTCCCGCACGCGCGCACTCTCCCTCACGCGCGCACTCTCCCTCACACGCACACTCTCCCTCACACACACACTCTCCCTCACACACACAGACAGAGACACACACACACCCTCCCTCACACACACACTCTCCCTCGCGCACACTCTCTCCCTCGCGCACACTCTCTCCCTCGAGCGCACACCCTCCCTCACGCGCACACCCTCCCTCAAGCGCACACCATCCCTCGCGCGCACACTCTCCCTCGCGCGCACACTCTCCCTCGCGCGCACACTCTCCCTCGCGCGCACACTCTCCCTCGCGCGCACACTCTCCCTCGCGCGCACACTCTCCCTCGCGCACACACACTCCCTCGCACACACACACTCTCCCTCACACACACACTCTCCCTCACACACACACTCTCCCTCACTCACACAGACAGAGACACACACACTCTCCCTCACACACACACTCTCCCTCACTCACGCACTCTCCCTCACGCACGCACTCTCCCTCACACACGCACTCTCCCTCACACACGCACTCTCCCTCACACACACACAAACTCTCCCTCACACACACACTCTCCCTCACTCACACAGACAGAGACACACTCACACTCTCCCTCGCGCGCACACTCTCCCTCGCGCACACACACTCCCTCGCACACACACACTCTCCCTCACACACACACTCTCCCTCACACACGCACTCTCCCTCACACACACACACACTCTCCCTCACACACACACTCTCCCTCACACACGCACTCTCCCTCACACAGACACACACTCTCCCTCACACACACAGACAGAGACACAGACACACTCTCCCTCGCGCGCACACTCTCCCTCGCGCGCACACTCTCCCTCGCGCGCACTCTCTCCCTCGCGCGCACTCTCTCCCTCGCGCGCACTCTCTCCCTCGCGCGCACTCTCTCCCTCGCGCGCACTCTCTCCCTCGCGCGCACACTCTCCCTCGCGCGCACACTCTCCCTCGCGCGCACACTCTCCCTCGCACACACACAGACAGAGAAGACACACACTCTCACTCCCGCGCGCTCTCTCCCTCGCGCGCACTCTCTCCCTCGCGCGCACACTCTCCCTCGCGCGCACACTCTCTGCCTCACACACACACTCTCCCTCACACACACACTCTCCCTCACACACACACTCTCCCTCGCGCGCACACTCTCCCTCGCGCGCACACTCTCCCTCTCACACACAGACAGAGACACACACACACGCTCCCTCACACACACTCTCTCCCTCACACACACACTCTCCCTCACACACACACTCTCCCTCACACACACACTCTCCCTCACACACACTCTCCCTCACACACACACTCTCCCTCACACACACACACTCCCTCACACACACACTCTCCCTCACACACACAGACAGAGACACACACACACTCTCCCTCGCGCGCACTCTCTCCCTCGCGCGCACTCTCTCCCTCGCGCGCACTCTCTCCCTCGCGCGCACTCTCTCCCTCGCGCGCGCACTCTCTCCCTCGCGCGCGCACTCTCTCCCTCGCGCGCGCACTCTCTCCCTCGCGCGCGCACTCTACCTCACGCGCGCACTCTACCTCACGCGCGCACTCTACCTCACGCGAGCACTCTACCTCACGCGCGCACTCTACCTCACGCGCGCACTCTACCTCACGCGCGCACTCTCCCTCACGCGCGCACTCTCCCTCACGCGCGCACTCTCCCTCACGCGCGCACTCTCCCTCACGCGCGCACTCTCCCTCACGCGCGCACTCTCCCTCACGCGCGCACTCTCCCTCACGCACGCAATCTCCCTCACGCGCGCACTCTCCCTCACGCGCACACTCTCCCTCACGCGCACACTCCCTCACACACACACTCTCCCTCACACACACACTCTCCCTCAGAGACACTCTCCCTCACACACACGCTCTCCCTCACACACACACTCTCCCTCACTCACACACTCTCCCTCACTCACACACTCTCCCTCACACACACACTCTCCCTCACACACACACTCTCCCTCACACACACACTCTCCCTCAGAGACACTCTCCCTCACACACACAATCTCCCTCACACACACACTCTCCCTCACACACACAGACAGAGACACACACACACTCTCCCTCACACACACACTCTCCCTCACGCACACACTCTCCCTCACGCACACACTCTCCCTCTCACACACAGACAGAGACACACACACAATCTCCCTCACACACACACTCTCCCTCACACACACACTCTCCCTCACGCACACACTCTCCCTCACGCGCACACTCTCCCTCACGCGCACACTCTCCCTCACGCGCACACTCTCCCTCACGCGCACACTCTCCCTCACGCGCACACTCTCCCTCACGCGCACACTCTCCCTCACGCGCACACTCTCCCTCACGCGCACACTCTCCCTCACGCGCACACTCTCCCTCACGCGCACACACTCCCTCACGCGCACACTCTCCCTCACGCGCACACTCTCCCTCACGCGCACACACTCCCTCACACACACACTCCCTCACACACACACTCTCCCTCACACACACACTCTCCCTCACACACACACTCTCCCTCACACACACACTCTCCCTCACACACACACTCTCCCTCACACACACACTCTCCCTCACACACACACTCTCCCTCACACACACACTCTCCCTCACACACACACACACTCCCTCACACACACACACTCCCTCACACACACACACTCTCCCTCACACACACACACTCTCCCTCACACACACACACTCCCTCACACACACACACTCCCTCACACACACACACTCCCTCACACACACACACTCCCTCACACACACACTCTCCCTCACACACACACTCTCCCTCACACACACACTCTCCCTCACACACACAGACAGAGACACACACACACTCTCCCTCGCGCGCACTCTCTCCCTCGCGCGCACTCTCTCCCTCGCGCGCACTCTCTCCCTCGCGCGCACTCTCTCCCTCGCGCGCACTCTCTCCCTCGCGCGCACTCTCTCCCTCGCGCGCACTCTCTCCCTCGCGCGCACTCTCTCCCTCGCGCGCACTCTCTCCCTCGCGCGCACTCTCTCCCTCGCGCGCACTCTCTCCCTCGCGCGCACTCTCTCCCTCGCGCGCACTCTCTCCCTCGCGCGCACTCTCTCCCTCGCGCGCACTCTCTCCCTCGCGCGCACACTCTCCCTCGCGCGCACTCTCTCCCTCGCGCGCACTCTCTCCCTCGCGCGCACTCTCTCCCTCGCGCGCACTCTCTCCCTCGCGCGCACTCTCTCCCTCGCGCGCACTCTCTCCCTCTCGCGCACTCTCTCCCTCGCGCGCACTCTCTCCCTCGCGCGCACTCTCTCCCTCGCGCGCACTCTCTCCCTCGCGCGCACTCTCTCCCTCGCGCGCACTCTCTCCCTCGCGCGCACTCTCTCCCTCGCGCGCACTCTCCCGCACGCGCGCACTCTCCCGCACGCGCGCACTCTCCCGCACGCGCGCACTCTCCCTCACGCGCGCACTCTCCCTCACACGCACACTCTCCCTCACACACACACTCTCCCTCACACACACAGACAGAGACACACACACACCCTCCCTCACACACACACTCTCCCTCGCGCACACTCTCTCCCTCGCGCACACTCTCTCCCTCGAGCGCACACCCTCCCTCACGCGCACACCCTCCCTCAAGCGCACACCATCCCTCGCGCGCACACTCTCCCTCGCGCGCACACTCTCCCTCGCGCGCACACTCTCCCTCGCGCGCACACTCTCCCTCGCGCGCACACTCTCCCTCGCGCGCACACTCTCCCTCGCGCACACACACTCCCTCGCACACACACACTCTCCCTCACACACACACTCTCCCTCACTCACACAGACAGAGACACACACACTCTCCCTCACACACACACTCTCCCTCACTCACGCACTCTCCCTCACGCACGCACTCTCCCTCACACACGCACTCTCCCTCACACACGCACTCTCCCTCACACACACACAAACTCTCCCTCACACACACACTCTCCCTCACTCACACAGACAGAGACACACTCACACTCTCCCTCGCGCGCACACTCTCCCTCGCGCACACACACTCCCTCGCACACACACACTCTCCCTCACACACACACTCTCCCTCACACACGCACTCTCCCTCACACACACACACACTCTCCCTCACACACACACTCTCCCTCACACACGCACTCTCCCTCACACACACACACACTCTCCCTCACACACACAGACAGAGACACAGACACACTCTCCCTCGCGCGCACACTCTCCCTCGCGCGCACACTCTCCCTCGCGCGCACTCTCTCCCTCGCGCGCACTCTCTCCCTCGCGCGCACTCTCTCCCTCGCGCGCACTCTCTCCCTCGCGCGCACTCTCTCCCTCGCGCGCACACTCTCCCTCGCGCGCACACTCTCCCTCGCACACACAGACAGAGAAGACACACACTCTCACTCCCGCGCGCTCTCTCCCTCGCGCGCACTCTCTCCCTCGCGCGCACTCTCTCCCTCGCGCGCACACTCTCTGCCTCACACACACACTCTCCCTCACACACACACTCTCCCTCACACACACACTCTCCCTCGCGCGCACACTCTCCCTCACACACACACTCTCCCTCACACACACTCTCTCCCTCACACACACACTCTCCCTCACGCACACACTCTCCCTCACACACACACTCTCCCTCACACACACAGACAGAGACACACACACACTCTCCCTCGCGCGCACTCTCTCCCTCGCGCGCACTCTCTCCCTCGCGCGCACTCTCTCCCTCGCGCGCACTCTCTCCCTCGCGCGCACTCTCTCCCTCGCGCGCACTCTCTCCCTCGCGCGCACTCTCTCCCTCGCGCGCACTCTCTCCCTCGCGCGCACTCTCTCCCTCGCGCGCACTCTCTCCCTCGCGCGCGCACTCTCTCCCTCGCGCGCGCACTCTCTCCCTCGCGCGCGCACTCTCTCCCTCCCGCGCGCACTCTCTCCCTCGCGCGCGCACTCTACCTCACGCGCGCACTCTCCCTCACGCGCGCACTCTCCCTCACGCGCGCACTCTCCCTCACGCGCGCACTCTCCCTCACGCGCGCACTCTCCCTCACGCGCGCAATCTCCCTCACGCGCGCACTCTCCCTCACGCGCACACTCCCTCACACACACACTCTCCCTCACTCACACACTCTCCCTCACACACACACTCTCCCTCAGAGACACTCTCCCTCACACACACGCTCTCCCTCACACACACACTCTCCCTCACTCACACACTCTCCCTCACTCACACACTCTCCCTCACTCACACACTCTCCCTCACTCACACACTCTCCCTCACACACACACTCTCCCTCACACACACACACTCCCTCACACACACACTCTCCCTCAGAGACACTCTCCCTCACACACACACTCTCCCTCACACACACACTCTCCCTCACTCACACACTCTCCCTCACACACACACTCTCCCTCACACACACACTCTCCCTCAATCACACACTCGCCCTCACACACACACTCTCCCTCCCACGCACACTCTCCCTCCCGCGCACTCTTCCTCCCGCGCACTCTTCCTCCCGCGCACACTCTCCCTCCCGCGCACTCTCCCTCCCGCGCACTCTCTCCCTCGCGCGCACTCTCTCCCTCGCGCGCACTCTCTCCCTCGCGCGCACTCTCTCCCTCGCGCGCACTCTCCCCCTCGCGCGCACAGACAGAGACACACACCCAATCTCCCTCACACACACACTCTCCCTCACACACAGACAGAGACACACACACAATCTCCCTCACACACACACTCTCCCTCACGCGCACACTCTCCCTCACGCGCACACTCTCCCTCACGCGCACACTCTCCCTCACGCGCACACTCTCCCTCACGCGCACACTCTCCCTCACGCGCACACTCTCCCTCACGCGCACACTCTCCCTCACGCGCACACTCTCCCTCACGCGCACACTCTCCCTCACGCGCACACTCTCCCTCACGCGCACACTCTCCCTCACACGCACTCTCTCCCTCATACACACTCTCCCTCACGCACACACTCTCCCTCACACACACAATCTCCCTCACACACACACTCTCCCTCACACACACAGACAGAGACACACACACACTCTCCCTCGCGCGCACTCTCTCACTCGCGCGCACTCTCTCACTCGCGCGCACTCTCTCCCTCGCGCGCACTCTCTCCCTCGCGCGCACTCTCTCCCTCGCGCGCACTCTCTCCCTCGCGCGCACTCTCTCCCTCGCGCGCACTCTCTCCCTCGCGCGCACTCTCTCCCTCGCGCGCACTCTCTCCCTCGCGCGCACTCTCTCCCTCGCGCGCACTCTCTCCCTCGCGCGCACTCTCTCCCTCGCGCGCACTCTCTCCCTCGCGCGCACTCTCTCCCTCGCGCGCACTCTCTCCCTCGCGCGCACTCTCTCCCTCGCGCGCACTCTCTCCCTCGCGCGCACTCTCTCCCTCGCGCGCACTCTCTCCCTCGCGCGCACTCTCTCCCTCGCGCGCACTCTCTCCCTCGCGCGCACTCTCTCCCTCGCGCGCACTCTCTCCCTCGCGCGCACTCTCTCCCTCGCGCGCACTTTCTCCCTCGCGCGCACTCTCTCCCTCGCGCGCACTCTCTCCCTCGCGCGCACTCTCCCGCACGCGCGCACTCTCCCGCACGCGCGCACTCTACCTCACGCGCGCACTCTACCTCACGCGCGCACTCTACCTCACGCGCGCACTCTACCTCACGCGCGCACTCTCCCTCACGCGCGCACTCTCCCTCACGCGCGCAATCTCCCTCACGCGCGCACTCTCCCTCACACACACACTCTCCCTCACTCACGCACTCTCCCTCACTCACGCACTCTCCCTCACTCACACACTCTCCCTCACACACACACTCTCCCTCACACACACACACTCCCTCACACACACACACTCCCTCACACACACACTCTCCCTCACACACACACTCTCCCTCACACACACACTCTCCCTCACACACACACTCTCCCTCACACACACACTCTCCCTCACACACACACTCTCCCTCACACACACACTCTCCCTCACACACACACACACTCCCTCACACACACACACTCCCTCACACACACACACTCTCCCTCACACACACACACTCTCCCTCACACACACACACTCCCTCACACACACACACTCCCTCACACACACACACTCCCTCACACACACACACTCTCCCTCACACGCACACTCTCCCTCACACACACAGACAGAGACACACACACACACTCCCTCACACACACACACTCTCCCTCACACACACACACTCTCCCTCACACACACACACTCTCCCTCACACACACACTCTCCCTCACACACACACTCTCCCTCACACACACACTCTCCCTCACACACACAGACAGAGACACACACACACTCTCCCTCGCGCGCACTCTCTCCCTCGCGCGCACTCTCTCCCTCGCGCGCACTCTCTCCCTCGCGCGCACTCTCTCCCTCGCGCGCACTCTCTCCCTCGCGCGCACTCTCTCCCTCGCGCGCACTCTCTCCCTCGCGCGCACTCTCTCCCTCGCGCGCACACTCTCCCTCGCGCGCACTCTCTCCCTCGCGCGCACTCTCTCCCTCGCGCGCACTCTCTCCCTCGCGCGCACTCTCTCCCTCGCGCGCACTCTCTCCCTCTCGCGCACTCTCTCCCTCGCGCGCACTCTCTCCCTCGCGCGCACTCTCTCCCTCGCGCGCACTCTCTCCCTCGCGCGCACTCTCTCCCTCGCGCGCACTCTCTCCCTCGCGCGCACTCTCTCCCTCGCGCGCACTCTCCCGCACGCGCGCACTCTCCCGCACGCGCGCACTCTCCCGCACGCGCGCACTCTCCCTCACGCGCGCACTCTCCCTCACACGCACACTCTCCCTCACACGCACACTCTCCCTCACACACACACTCTCCCTCACACACACAGACAGAGACACACACACACCCTCCCTCACACACACACTCTCCCTCGCGCACACTCTCTCCCTCGCGCACACTCTCTCCCTCGAGCGCACACCCTCCCTCACGCGCACACCCTCCCTCAAGCGCACACCATCCCTCGCGCGCACACTCTCCCTCGCGCGCACACTCTCCCTCGCGCGCACACTCTCCCTCGCGCGCACACTCTCCCTCGCGCACACACACTCCCTCGCACACACACACTCTCCCTCACACACACACTCTCCCTCACACACACACTCTCCCTCACTCACAGACAGAGACACACACACTCTCCCTCACACACACACTCTCCCTCACTCACGCACTCTCCCTCACGCACGCACTCTCCCTCACACACGCACTCTCCCTCACACACGCACTCTCCCTCACACACGCACTCTCCCTCACACACGCACTCTCCCTCACACACACACAAACTCTCCCTCATACACACACTCTCCCTCACTCACACAGACAGAGACACACTCACACTCTCCCTCGCGCGCACACTCTCCCTCGCGCACACACACTCCCTCGCACACACACACTCTCCCTCACACACACACTCTCCCTCACACACGCACTCTCCCTCACACACACACACACTCTCCCTCACACACACACTCTCCCTCACACACGCACTCTCCCTCACACACGCACACACTCTCCCTCACACACACAGACAGAGACACAGACACACTCTCCCTCGCGCGCACACTCTCCCTCGCGCGCACACTCTCCCTCGCGCGCACTCTCTCCCTCGCGCGCACTCTCTCCCTCGCGCGCACTCTCTCCCTCGCGCGCACTCTCTCCCTCGCGCGCACTCTCTCCCTCGCGCGCACACTCTCCCTCGCGCGCACACTCTCCCTCGCGCGCACACTCTCCCTCGCACACACAGACAGAGAAGACACACACTCTCACTCCCGCGCGCTCTCTCCCTCGCGCGCACTCTCTCCCTCGCGCGCACTCTCTCCCTCGCGCGCACACTCTCCCTCGCGCGCACACTCTCTGCCTCACACACACACTCTCCCTCACACACACACTCTCCCTCACACACACACTCTCCCTCGCGCGCACACTCTCCCTCACACACACACTCTCCCTCACACACACTCTCTCCCTCACACACACACTCTCCCTCACGCACACACTCTCCCTCACGCACACACTCTCCCTCACACACACACTCTCCCTCACACACACAGACAGAGACACACACACACTCTCCCTCGCGCGCACTCTCTCCCTCGCGCGCACTCTCTCCCTCGCGCGCACTCTCTCCCTCGCGCGCACACTCTCCCTCGCGCGCACTCTCTCCCTCGCGCGCACTCTCTCCCTCGCGCGCACTCTCTCCCTCGCGCGCACTCTCTCCCTCGCGCGCACTCTCTCCCTCGCGCGCGCACTCTCTCCCTCGCGCGCGCACTCTCTCCCTCGCGCGCGCACTCTCTCCCTCGCGCGCGCACTCTACCTCACGCGCGCACTCTACCTCACGCGCGCACTCTCCCTCACGCGCGCACTCTCCCTCACGCGCGCACTCTCCCTCACGCGCGCACTCTCCCTCACGCGCGCAATCTCCCTCACGCGCGCACTCTCCCTCACGCGCACACTCCCTCACACACACACTCTCCCTCACTCACACACTCTCCCTCACACACACACTCTCCCTCAGAGACACTCTCCCTCACACACACGCTCTCCCTCACACACACACTCTCCCTCACTCACACACTCTCCCTCACTCACACACTCTCCCTCACTCACACACTCTCCCTCACTCACACACTCTCCCTCACACACACACTCTCCCTCACACACACACACTCCCTCACACACACACTCTCCCTCAGAGACACTCTCCCTCACACACACACTCTCCCTCACACACACACTCTCCCTCACTCACACACTCTCCCTCACACACACACTCTCCCTCACACACACACTCTCCCTCACACACACACTCGCCCTCACACACACACTCTCCCTCCCACGCACACTCTCCCTCCCGCGCACTCTTCCTCCCGCGCACTCTTCCTCCCGCGCACACTCTCCCTCCCGCGCACTCTCCCTCCCGCGCACTCTCTCCCTCGCGCGCACTCTCTCCCTCGCGCGCACTCTCTCCCTCGCGCGCACTCTCTCGCTCGCGCGCACTCTCCCCCTCGCGCGCACAGACAGAGACACACACCCAATCTCCCTCACACACACACTCTCCCTCACACACACACTCTCCCTCACACACACACTCTCCCTCACACACACTCTCTCCCTCACGCGCACACTCTCCCTCACGCGCACACTCTCCCTCACGCGCACACTCTCCCTCACGCGCACACTCTCCCTCACGCGCACACTCTCCCTCACGCGCACACTCTCCCTCACGCGCACACTCTCCCTCACGCGCACACTCTCCCTCACGCGCACACTCTCCCTCACGCGCACACTCTCCCTCACGCGCACACTCTCCCTCACGCGCACACTCTCCCTCACGCGCACACTCTCCCTCACACGCACACTCTCCCTCACACACACTCTCTCCCTCATACACACTCTCCCTCACGCACACACTCTCCCTCACACACACAATCTCCCTCACACACACACTCTCCCTCACACACACTCTCCCTCGCGCGCACTCTCTCCCTCGCGCGCACTCTCTCCCTCGCGCGCACTCTCTCCCTCGCGCGCACTCTCTCCCTCGCGCGCACTCTCTCCCTCGCGCGCACTCTCTCCCTCGCGCGCACTCTCTCCCTCGCGCGCACTCTCTCCCTCGCGCGCACTCTCTCCCTCGCGCGCACTCTCTCCCTCGCGCGCACTCTCTCCCTCGCGCGCACTCTCTCCCTCGCGCGCACTCTCTCCCTCGCGCGCACTCTCTCCCTCGCGCGCACTCTCTCCCTCGCGCGCACTCTCTCCCTCGCGCGCACTCTCTCCCTCGCGCGCACTCTCTCCCTCGCGCGCACTCTCTCCCTCGCGCGCACTCTCTCCCTCGCGCGCACTCTCTCCCTCGCGCGCACTCTCTCCCTCGCGCGCACTCTCTCCCTCGCGCGCACTCTCTCCCTCGCGCGCACTCTCTCCCTCGCGCGCACTCTCTCCCTCGCGCGCACTCTCTCCCTCGCGCGCACTCTCCCGCACGCGCGCACTCTCCCGCACGCGCGCACTCTACCTCACGCGCGCACTCTACCTCACGCGCGCACTCTACCTCACGCGCGCACTCTCCCTCACGCGCGCACTCTCCCTCACGCGCGCAATCTCCCTCACGCGCGCACTCTCCCTCACGCGCACACTCTCCCTCACGCGCACACTCCCTCACACACACACTCTCCCTCACTCACACACTCTCCCTCACTCACGCACTCTCCCTCACTCACACACTCTCCCTCACTCACACACTCTCCCTCACACACACACTCTCCCTCACACACACACTCTCCCTCAGAGACACTCTCCCTCACACACACACTCTCCCTCACACACACACTCTCCCTCACTCACACACTCTCCCTCACACACACACTCTCCCTCACACACACACTCTCCCTCAATCACACACTCGCCCTCACACACACACTCTCCCTCACGCGCACACTCTCCCTCAATCACACACTCGCCCTCACACACACACTCTTTCTCGCTCGCACACTCTCCCTCCCACGCACACTCTCCCTCGCGCGCACTCTCTCCCTCGCGCGCACTCTCTCCCTCGCGCGCACAGACAGAGACACACACACAATCTCCCTCACACACACACTCTCCCTCTCACACACAGACAGAGACACACACACACTCTCCCTCACACACACAATCTCCCTCACACACACACTCTCCCTCACACACACACTCTCCCTCTCACACACAGACAGAGACACACACACACTCTCCCTCACGCGCACACTCTCCCTCACGCGCACACTCTCCCTCACGCGCACACTCTCCCTCACGCGCACACTCTCCCTCACGCGCACACTCTCCCTCACGCGCACACTCTCCCTCACGCGCACACTCTCCCTCACGCGCACACTCTCCCTCACGCGCACACTCTCCCTCACGCGCACACTCTCCCTCACGCGCACACTCTCCCTCACGCGCACACTCTCCCTCACGCGCACACCGTCCCTCACGCGCACACACTCCCTCACGCGCACACAATCCCTCACGCGCACACTCTCCCTCACACTCACACTCTCCCTCACACACACACTCTCCCTCACACACACACTCTCCCTCACACACACACTCTCCCTCACACACACACTCTCCCTCACACACACACTCTCTCTCACACACACACTCTCCCTCACACACACACACTCCCTCACACACACACTCTCCCTCACACACACACTCTCCCTCACACACACACTCTCCCTCACACACACACACTCCCTCACACACACACGCTCCCTCACACACACACACTCTCCCTCACACGCACACTCTCCCTCACACACACAGACAGAGACACACACACACACTCCCTCACACACACACACTCTCCCTCACACACACACACTCTCCCTCACACACACACACTCTCCCTCACACACACACTCTCCCTCACACACACACTCTCCCTCACACACACACTCTCCCTCACACACTCTCCCTCACACACACACTCTCCCTCACACACACAGACAGAGACACACACACACTCTCCCTCGCGCGCACTCTCTCCCTCGCGCGCACTCTCTCCCTCGCGCGCACTGTCTCCCTCGCGCGCACTCTCTCCCTCGCGCGCACTCTCTCCCTCGCGCGCACTCTCTCCCTCGCGCGCACTCTCTCCCTCGCGCGCACTCTCTCCCTCGCGCGCACTCTCTCCCTCGCGCGCACTCTCTCCCTCGCGCGCACTCCCTCCCTCGCGCGCACACTCTCCCTCGCGCGCACACTCTCCCTCGCGCGCACACTCTCCCTCGCGCGCACTCTCTCCCTCGCGCGCACTCTCTCCCTCGCGCGCACTCTCTCCCTCGCGCGCACTCTCTCCCTCGCGCGCACTCTCTCCCTCACGCGCACACTCTCCCTCACGCGCACACTCTCCCTCACGCGCACACTCTCCCTCACGCGCACACTCTCCCTCACGCGCACACACTCCCTCACGCGCACACTCTCCCTCACGCGCACAATCTCCCTCACACACACACTCTCCCTCACACACACACTCTCCCTCACACACACACTCTCCCTCACACACACACTCTCCCTCACACACACAATCTCCCTCACACACACACTCTCCCTCACACACACAGACAGAGACACGCGCACTCTCTCCCTCGCGCGCACTCTCTCCCTCGCGCGCACTCTCTCCCTCGCGCGCACTCTCTCCCTCGCGCGCACTCTCTCCCTCGCGCGCACTCTCTCCCTCGCGCGCACTCTCTCCCTCGCGCGCACTCTCTCCCTCGCGCGCACTCTCTCCCTCGCGCGCACTCTCTCCCTCGCGCGCACTCTCTCCCTCGCGCGCACTCTCTCCCTCGCGCGCACTCTCTCCCTCGCGCGCACTCTCTCCCTCGCGCGCACTCTCTCCCTCGCGCGCACTCTCTCCCTCGCGCGCACTCTCTCCCTCGCGCGCACTCTCCCGCACGCGCGCACTCTCCCGCACGCGCGCACTCTCCCTCACGCGCGCACTCTCCCTCACGCGCGCACTCTCCCTCACGCGCGCACTCTCCCTCACGCGCGCACTCTCCCTCACGCGCGCACTCTCCCTCACGCGCGCACTCTCCCTCACGCGCGCACTCTCCCTCACGCGCGCACTCTCCCTCACGCGCGCACTCTCCCTCACGCGCACACTCTCCCTCACACACACACTCTCCCTCACACACACAGACAGAGACACACACACACCCTCCCTCACACACACACTCTCCCTCGCGCACACTCTCTCCCTCGCGCACACTCTCTCCCTCGAGCGCACACCCTCCCTCACGCGCACACCCTCCCTCACGCGCACACCCTCCCTCGCGCGCACACCATTCCTCGCGCGCACACTCTCCCTCGCGCGCACACTCTCCCTCGCGCGCACACTCTCCCTCGCGCGCACACTCTCCCTCGCGCGCACACACACTCCCTCGCACACACACACTCTCCCTCACACACACTCTCTCCCTCACACACACACTCTCCCTCACACACACACTCTCCCTCACACACGCACTCTCCCTCACTCACGCAGTCTCCCTCACACACGCACTCTCCCTCACACACGCACTCTCCCTCACACACGCACTCTCCCTCACACACACACAAACTCTCCCTCACACACACACTCTCCCTCACTCACACAGACAGAGACACACTCACACTCTCCCTCGCGCGCACACTCTCCCTCGCACACACACACTCTCCCTCACACACGCACTCTCCCTCACACACGCACTCTCCCTCACACACGCACTCTCCCTCACACACGCACTCTCCCTCACACACGCACTCTCCCTCACACACGCACTCTCCCTCACACACGCACTCTCCCTCACACACACACTCTCCCTCACACACACAGACAGAGACACACACACATTCTCCCTCGCGCGCACACTCTCCCTCGCGCGCACTCTCTCCCTCGCGCGCACTCTCTCCCTCGCGCGCACTCTCTCCCTCGCGCGCACTCTCTCCCTCGCGCGCACTCTCTCCCTCGCGCGCACTCTCTCCCTCGCGCGCACTCTCTCCCTCGCGCGCACTCTCTCCCTCGCGCGCACTCTCTCCCTCGCGCGCACTCTCTCCCTCGCGCGCACTCTCTCCCTCGCGCGCACTCTCTCCCTCGCGCGCACTCTCTCCCTCGCGCGCACTCTCTCCCTCGCGCGCACTCACTCCCTCGCGCGCACTCTCCCTCTCGGGCACACTCTCCCTCACTCGCACACTTTCCCTCACACACACAGACAGAGACACACACACACTCTCCCTCACACACACACTCTCCCTCACACACACACTCTCCCTCACACACACACACTCTCCCTCACACACACACACTCTCCCTCACACACACACACTCCCTCACACACACACACTCCCTCACACACACACACTCTCCCTCACACACACAGACAGAGACACACACACACTCTCTCCCTCACACACACACTCTCCCACACACACACACTCTCCCTCACAGACACAGACAGAGACACACACACACTCTCCCTCGCGCGCACTCTCTCCCTCGCGCGCACTCTCTCCCTCGCGCGCACTCTCTCCCTCGCGCGCACTCTCTCCCTCGCGCGCACTCTCTCCCTCGCGCGCACTCTCTCCCTCGCGCGCACTCTCTCCCTCGCGCGCACTCTCTCCCTCGCGCGCACTCTCTCCCTCGCGCGCACTCTCTCCCTCGCGCGCACTCTCTCCCTCGCGCGCACACTCTCCCTCGCGCGCACACTCTCCCTCGCGCGCACACTCTCCCTCGCGCGCACACTCTCCCTCGCGCGCACTCTCTCCCTCGCGCGCACTCTCTCCCTCGCGCGCACTCTCTCCCTCGCGCGCACTCTCTCCCTCGCGCGCACTCTCTCCCTCGCGCGCACTCTCTCCCTCGCGCGCACTCTCTCCCTCGCGCGCACTCTCTCCCTCGCGCGCACTCTCCCTCGCGCGCACTCTCTCCCTCGCGCGCACTCTCTCCCTCGCGCGCACTCTCTCCCTCGCGCGCACTCTCTCCCTCGCGCGCACTCTCTCCCTCGCGCGCACTCTCTCCCTCGCGCGCACTCTCTCCCTCGCGCACTCTCTCCCTCGCGCGCACTCTCTCCCTCGCGCGCACTCTCTCCCTCGCGCGCACTCTCTCCCTCGCGCGCACTCTCTCCCTCGCGCGCACTCTCTCCCTCGCGCGCACACTCTCCCTCGCGCGCACACTCTCCCTCGCGCGCACACTCTCCCTCGCGCGCACACTCTCCCTCGCGCGCACTCTCTCCCTCGCGCGCACTCTCTCCCTCGCGCGCACTCTCTCCCTCGCGCGCACTCTCTCCCTCGCGCGCACTCTCTCCCTCGCGCGCACTCTCTCCCTCGCGCGCACACTCTCCCTCGCGCGCACACTCTCCCTCGCGCGCACACTCTCCCTCACGCGCACACTCTCCCTCACGCGCACACTCTCCCTCACGCGCACACTCTCCCTCACGCGCACACACTCCCTCACGCGCACACTCTCCCTCACGCGCACAATCTCCCTCACACGCACACTCTCCCTCACACACACACTCTCCCTCACACTCACACTCTCCCTCACACACACAATCTCCCTCACACACACACTCTCCCTCACACACACACTCTCCCTCACACACACACTCTCCCTCACACACACACTCTCCCTCACACACACAATCTCCCTCACACACACACTCTCCCTCACACACACAGACAGAGACACACACACACTCTCCCTCGCGCGCACTCTCTCCCTCGCGCGCACTCTCTCCCTCGCGCGCACTCTCTCCCTCGCGCGCACTCTCTCCCTCGCGCGCACTCTCTCCCTCGCGCGCACTCTCTCCCTCGCGCGCACTCTCTCCCTCGCGCGCACTCTCTCCCTCGCGCGCACTCTCTCCCTCGCGCGCACTCTCTCCCTCGCGCGCACTCTCTCCCTCGCGCGCACTCTCTCCCTCGCGCGCACTCTCTCCCTCGCGCGCACTCTCTCCCTCGCGCGCACACTCTCCCTCGCGCGCACACTCTCCCTCGCGCGCACTCTCTCCCTCGCGCGCACTCTCTCCCTCGCGCGCACTCTCTCCCTCGCGCGCACTCTCTCCCTCGCGCGCACTCTCTCCCTCGCGCGCACTCTCTCCCTCGCGCGCACTCTCTCCCTCGCGCGCACTCTCTCCCTCGCGCGCACTCTCTCCCTCGCGCGCACTCTCTCCCTCGCGCGCACTCTCTCCCTCGCGCGCACTCTCTCCCTCGCGCGCACTCTCTCCCTCGCGCGCACTCTCTCCCTCGCGCGCACTCTCTCCCGCACGCGCGCACTCTCCCGCGCGCGCGCGCACTCTCCCTCACGCGCGCACTCTCCCTCACGCGCGCACTCTCCCTCACGCGCGCACTCTCCCTCACGCGCGCACTCTCCCTCACGCGCGCACTCTCCCTCACGCGCGCACTCTCCCTCACGCGCGCACTCTCCCTCACGCGCGCACTCTCCCTCACGCGCGCACTCTCCCTCACACACGCACTCTCCCTCACTCACGCACTCTCTCCCTCGCGCGCACTCTCTCCCTCGCGCGCACTCTCTCCCTCGCGCGCACTCTCTCCCTCGCGCGCACTCTCTCCCTCGCGCGCACTCTCTCCCTCGCGCGCACTCTCTCCCTCGCGCGCACACCCTCCCTCGCGCGCACACCATTCCTCGCGCGCACACTCTCCCTCGCGCGCACACTCTCCCTCGCGCGCACACTCTCCCTCGCGCGCACACTCTCCCTCGCGCGCACACTCTCCCTCGCGCGCACACACACTCCCTCGCACACACACACTCTCCCTCACACACACTCTCTCCCTCACACACACACTCTCCCTCACACACACACACTCCCTCACACACGCACTCTCCCTCACTCACGCACTCTCCCTCACTCACGCAGTCTCCCTCACACACGCACTCTCCCTCACACACGCACTCTCCCTCACACACGCACTCTCCCTCACACACACACAAACTCTCCCTCACACACACACTCTCCCTCACTCACACAGACAGAGACACACTCACACTCTCCCTCGCGCGCACACTCTCCCTCGCGCACACACACTCCCTCGC
>NW_027252489.1:0-24702 GCF_044704955.1 Pristiophorus japonicus
GGTCGGTGTGTCTCTCTCTCTCTCTCGGTCGGTGTGTCTCTCTCCCTCTCTTTCGGTCAGTGTGTCTCTCTCTCTCTCGGTCGGTGTCTCTCTCTCTCACTCGGTCGGTGTCTCTCTCTCCCTCTCTCTCTCTCGGTCGGTGTCTCTCTCTCTCTCTCTCTCTCTTGGTCGGTGTCTCTCTCTCTCTTTCTCTCTCTCTCGGTCGGTGTCTCCCTCTCTCTCTCTGTCAGTGTGTCTCTCTCCCTCTCTCTCTCTCTTGGTCGGTGTCTCTCTCACTCTCTCTCTCGGTCGGTGTGTCTCTCTTCCTCTCTCTCTCTCTTGGTCGGTGTCTCTCTCACTCTCTCTCTCGGTCGGTGTCTCCCTCTCTCTCTCGGTCGGTGTGTCTCTCTTCCTCTCTCTCTCTCGGTCGGCGTGTCTCTCTCCCTCTCCCTCTCTCGGTCGGTGTCTCCTTCTCTCTCTCGGTCGGTGTGTCTCTCTTCCTCTCTCTCTCTCTTGGTCGGTGTCTCTCTCTCTCTCTCTCTCTCTTGGTCAGTGTCTCTCTCTCTCTCTTTCTTGGTCGGTGTGTCTCTCTCTCTCTCTCGGTCGGTGTGTATCTCTCCCTCTCTCGGTCGGTGTCTCTCTCTCCCTCTATCGGTCGGTGTGTCTCTCTCCCTCTCTCTCTCGGTCGGTGTGTCTCTCTTCCTCTCTCTCACTCTCTCTCTCTCGGTCGGTGTGTCTCTCTTCCTCTCTCTCACTCTCTCTCTCTCGGTCGGTGTCTCTCTCTCTCTCTCTCTCTCTCTTGGTCGGTGTCTCTCTCTTTCTTTATCTCTCTCTTGGTCGGTGTCTCTCTCTTTCTTTATCTCTCTCTCAGTCGGTGTGTCTCTCTTTCTCTCGCTCTCTCTCGGTCGGTGTGTCTCGCTCCCTCTCTCTTGGTCGGTGTGTCTCTCTCTCTCTCTCGCTCTCTCGGTCGGTGTCTCTCACTATCCCTCTCTCTCTCTTGGTCGGTGTCTCTCTCTCTCTCTCCCTCTCTCTCTCTCGATCGGTGTGTCTCTCTCCCTCTCTCTCTCGATCGGTGTGTCTCTCTCCCTCTCTCTCTCTCGATCGGTGTGACTCTCTCCCTCTCCTTCGGTCGGTGTGTCTCTCTCTCTCTAGGTTGGTGTGTATCTCTCCCTCTCTCGGTCGGTGTGTCTCTCTCGCTCTCTCTCTCTCGGTCGGTGTGGCTCTCTCCCTCTCTCTCTCTCGGTCTGTGTGTCTCTCTCTCTCGGTCGGTGTCTCTCTCTCCCTCTCTCTCTCTCGGTCGGTGTCTCTCTCTCTCTCTCGGTCGGTGTGTCTCTCTCCCTCTCCCTCTCTCGGTCGGTGTCTCCCTCTCTCTCTCGGTCGGTGTGTCTCTCTCCCTCTCTCTCTCTCTCGGTCGGTGTGTCTCTCTCCCTCTCTCTCTCGGTCGGTGTGTCTCTCTCCCTCTCTCTCTCTTGGTGGTGTGTCTCTCTCCCTCTCTCTCTCTCTCGGTCGGTGTGTCTCTCTCCCTCTCTCTCTCGGTCGGTGTGTCTCTCTCCCTCTCTCTCTCTCGGTCGGTGTGTCTCTCTCTCTCGGTCGGTGTCTCTCTCTCCCTCTCTCTCTCTCGGTCGGTGTCTCTCTCTCTCTCTCGGTCGGTGTCTCTCTCTCTCTCTCGGTCGGTGTGTCTCTCTCCCTCTCTCTCTCTCTCGGTCGGTGTGTCTCCCTCTCTCTCTCTCTCGGTCGGTGTGTCTCTCTCCCTCTCTCTCTCTCGGTCGGTGTGTCTCTCTCTCTCTCTCGGTCGGTGTGTCTCTCTCCCTCTCTTTCGGTCAGTGTGTCTCTCTCTCTCTCGGTCGGTGTCTCTCTCTCTCACTCGGTCGGTGTGTCTCTCTCCCTCCCTCTCTCTCGGTCGGTGTCTCTCTCTCTCTATCTCTCTCTTGGTCGGTGTCTCTCTCTCTCTTTCTCTCTCTCTCGGTCGGTGTCTCCCTCTCTCTCTCTGTCAGTGTGTCTCTCTCCCTCTCTCTCTCTCTTGGTCGGTGTCTCTCTCACTCTCTCTCTCGGTCAGTGTGTCTCTCTCCCTCTCTCTCTCTCGGTCGGCGTGTCTCTCTCCCTGTCCCTCTCTCGGTCGGTGTCTCCCTCTTTCTCTGTCAGTGTGTCTCTCTCCCTCTCTCGCTCTCTTGGTCAGTGTCTCTCTCTCTCTCTCTCTCTCTCTCTCTCTCTCTCTCTCAGTCGGTGTCTCTCCCTCTTTCTCTCCCTCTCTCGGTCGGTGTCTCTCTCTCTCGGTCGGTGTATCTCTCTCTCTCTCGGTCGGTGTCTCTCTCCCTCTCTCTCGCTCGGTCGGTGTGTCTCTCTCGCTCTCTCTCAGTCGGTGTGTCTCTCTCTATCTCTCTCTCTCTCGGTCTGTGTCTCTCTCTCTCTCGGTCGGTGTATCTCACCCTCTCTCTCTCTCTTGGTCGGTGTCTCTCTCTCTCTCTCTCTCTCGGTCGGTGTGTCTCGCTCTCTCTCTCGGTCGGTGTGTATCTCTCTCTCTCTCGGTCGGCGTCTCTCTCGCTCTCTCTCTCTCGGTCGGTGTGTCTCTCTCCCTCTCTCTCTCTCTCGGTCGGTGTGTCTCCCTCTCTCTCTCTCTCGGTCGGTGTGTCTCTCTCCCTCTCTCTCTCTCGGTCGGTGTGTCTCTCTCTCTCTCTCGGTCGGTGTGTCTCTCTCCCTCTCTTTCGGTCAGTGTGTCTCTCTCTCTCTCGGTCGGTGTCTCTCTCTCTCACTCGGTCGGTGTCTCTCTCTCCCTCTCTCTCTCTCGGTCGGTGTCTCTCTCTCTCTCTCTCTTGGTCGGTGTCTCTCTCTCTCTTTCTCTCTCTCTCGGTCGGTGTCTCCCTCTCTCTCTCTGTCAGTGTATCTCTCTCCCTCTCTCTCTCTCTTGGTCGGTGTCTCTCTCACTCTCTCTCTCGGTCGGTGTGTCTCTCTTCCTCTCTCTCTCTCTTGGTCGGTGTCTCTCTCACTCTCTCTCTCGGTCGGTGTCTCCCTCTCTCTCTCGGTCGGTGTGTCTCTCTTCCTCTCTCTCTCTCGGTCGGCGTGTCTCTCTCCCTCTCCCTCTCTCGGTCGGTGTCTCCTTCTCTCTCTCGGTCGGTGTGTCTCTCTTCCTCTCTCTCTCTCTTGGTCGGTCTCTCTCTCTCTCTCTCTCTCTCTCTCTTGGTCAGTGTCTCTCTCTCTCTCTTTGTTGGTCGGTGTGTCTCTCTCTCTCTCTCGGTCGGTGTGTATCTCTCCCTCTCTCGGTCGGTGTCTCTCTCTCCCTCTCTCGGTCGGTGTGTCTCTCTCCCTCTCCCTCTCGGTCGGTGTGTCTCTCTTCCTCTCTCTCACTCTCTCTCTCTCGGTCGGTGTGTCTCTCTTCCTCTCTCTCACTCTCTCTCTCTCGGTCGGTGTCTCTCTCTCTCTCTCTCTCTCTCTTGGTCGGTGTCTCTCTCTTTCTTTATCTCTCTCTTGGTCGGTGTCTCTCTCTTTCTTTATCTCTCTCTCAGTCGGTGTGTCTCTCTTTCTCTCGCTCTCTCTCGGTCGGTGTGTCTCGCTCCCTCTCTCTTGGTCGGTGTGTCTCTCTCTCTCTCTCGCTCTCTCGGTCGGTGTCTCTCACTATCCCTCTCTCTCTCTTGGTCGGTGTCTCTCTCTCTCTCTCCCTCTCTCTCTCTCGGTCGGTGTCTCTCCATCTCTCTCTCTCTCTCTCGGTCGGTGTCTCTCCCTCTCTCTCTCTCTCTCTTGGTCGGTGTCTCTCTCACTCTCTCTCTCGGTTGGTGTGTATCTCTCCCTCTATCGGTCCGTGTCTCTCTCTCGGTCGGTGTGTGTCTCTCTCTCTCTCTCGGTCGGTGTCTCTCTCTCTCTCTCTCGGTTGGTGTGTGTCTCTCCCTCTCTCTCTCTTGGTCGGTGTCTCTCTCTCTCTCTCTCTCGGTCGGTGTCTCTCTCTCTCTCTCTCGGTCAGTGTGTCTCTCTCACTCTCTCTCTCTCGGTCAGTGTGTCTCTCTCCCACTCTCTCTCTCGGTGGTGTGTCTCTCTCCCTCTCTCTCTCTCGATCGGTGTGTCTCTCTCCCTCTCTCTCTCTCGATCGGTGTGTCTCTCTCCCTCTCTCTCTCGGTCGGTGTGTCTCTCTCTCTCTAGGTTGGTGTGTATCTCTCCCTCTCTCGGTCGGTGTGTCTCTCTCCCTCTCTCATTCTCGGTCGGTGTGTCTCTCTCCCTCTCTCTCTCTCGATCGGTGTGTCTCTCTCCCTCTCTTTCGGTCGGTGTGTCTCTCTCTCTCTTGGTTGGTGTGTATCTCTCCCTCTCTCGGTCGGTGTGTCTCTCTCGCTCTCTCTCTCTCGGTCGGTGTGTCTCTCTCCCTCTCTCTCTCTCGGTCGGTGTCTCTCTCTCCCTCTCTCTCTCTCGGTCGGTGTCTCTCTCTCTGTCTCTCTCTCTTGGTCGGTTGTCTCTCTCTTTCTTTCTCTCTCTCTCGGTCGGTGTGTCACGCTCCCTCTCTCTCGGTCGGTGTCTCTCTCTCTCTCTCGGTCGGTGTGTCTCTCTCCCTCTCTCTCTCTCGGTCGGTGTGTCTCTCTCCCTCTCTTTCGTTCGGTGTGTCTGTCTCTCTCTCTCGGTTGGTGTGTATCTCTCCCTCTCTCGGTCGGTGTCTCTCTCTCTCTCGGTCGGTGTGTCTCTCTTCCTCTCTCTCTCTCTTGGTCGGTGTCTCTCTCACTCTCTCTCTCGGTCGGTGTCTCCCTCTCTCTCTCGGTCGGTGTGTCTCTCTTCCTCTCTCTCTCTCGGTCGGCGTGTCTCTCTCCCTCTCCCTCTCTCGGTCGGTGTCTCCTTCTCTCTCTCGGTCGGTGTGTCTCTCTTCCTCTCTCTCTCTCTTGGTCGGTGTCTCTCTCTCTCTCTCTCTCTCTTGGTCAGTGTCTCTCTCTCTCTCTTTGTTGGTCGGTGTGTCTCTCTCTCTCTCTCGGTCGGTGTGTATCTCTCCCTCTCTCGGTCGGTGTCTCTCTCTCCCTCTCTCGGTCGGTGTGTCTCTCTCCCTCTCTCTCTCGGTCGGTGTGTCTCTCTTCCTCTCTCTCACTCTCTCTCTCTCGGTCGGTGTGTCTCTCTTCCTCTCTCTCACTCTCTCTCTTTCGGTCGGTGTCTCTCTCTCTCTCTCTCTCTCTCTTGGTCGGTGTCTCTCTCTTTCTTTATCTCTCTCTTGGTCGGTGTCTCTCTCTTTCTTTATCTCTCTCTCAGTCGGTGTGTCTCTCTTTCTCTCGCTCTCTCTCGGTCGGTGTGTCTCGCTCCCTCTCTCTTGGTCGGTGTGTCTCTCTCTCTCTCTCGCTCTCTCGGTCGGTGTCTCTCACTATCCCTCTCTCTCTCTTGGTCGGTGTCTCTCTCTCTCTCTCCCTCTCTCTCTCTCGGTCGGTGTCTCTCCATCTCTCTCTCTCTCTCTCGGTCGGTGTCTCTCCCTCTCTCTCTCTCTCTCTTGGTCGGTGTCTCTCTCACTCTCTCTCTCGGTCGGTGTCTCTCTCTCTCTCTCGGTTGGTGTGTATCTCTCCCTCTATCGGTCGGTGTCTCTCTCTCGGTCGGTGTGTCTCTCTCTCTCTCTCTCGGTCGGTGTCTCTCTCTCTCTCTCTCGGTTGGTGTGTGTCTCTCCCTCTCTCTCTCTTGGTCGGTGTCTCTCTCTCTCTCTCGGTCGGTGTCTCTCTCTCTCTCTCTCAGTCAGTGTGTCTCTCTCACTCTCTCTCTCTCGGTCAGTGTGTCTCTCTCCCTCTCTCTCTCTCGGTGGTGTGTCTCTCTCCCTCTCTCTCTCTCGATCGGTGTGTCTCTCTCCCTCTCTCTCTCTCGATTGGTGTGTCTCTCTCCCTCTCTCTCTCGGTCGGTGTGTCTCTCTCTCTCTAGGTTGGTGTGTATCTCTCCCTCTCTCGGTCGGTGTGTCTCTCTCCCTCTCTCTCTCTCGATCGGTGTGTCTCTCTCCCTCTCTTTCGGTCGGTGTGTCTCTCTCTCGCTCTCTCTCTCTCGGTCGGTGTGTCTCTCTCCCTCTCTCTCTCTCGGTCGGTGTCTCTCTCTCCCTCTCTCTCTCTCGGTCGGTGTCTCTCTCTCTGTCTCTCTCTCTTGGTCGGTTGTCTCTCTCTTTCTTTCTCTCTCTCTCGGTCGGTGTGTCACGCTCCCTCTCTCTCGGTCGGTGTCTCTCTCTCTCTCTCGGTCGGTGTGTCTCTCTCCCTCTCTCTCTCTCGGTCGGTGTGTCTCTCTCCCTCTCTTTCGTTCAGTGTGTCTGTCTCTCTCTCTCGGTTGGTGTGTATCTCTCCCTCTCTCGGTCGGTGTCTCCCTCTTTCTCTGTCAGTGTGTCTCTCTCCCTCTCTCGCTCTCTTGGTCAGTGTCTCTCTCTCTCTCTCTCTCTCTCTCTCTCTCTCTCTCTCAGTCGGTGTCTCTCCCTCTTTCTCTCCCTCTCTCGGTCGGTGTCTCTCTCTCTCGGTCGGTGTATCTCTCTCTCTCTCGGTCGGTGTCTCTCTCCCTCTCTCTCGCTCGGTCGGTGTGTCTCTCTCGCTCTCTCTCAGTCGGTGTGTCTCTCTCTATCTCTCTCTCTCTCGGTCTGTGTCTCTCTCTCTCTCGGTCGGTGTATCTCACCCTCTCTCTCTCTCTTGGTCGGTGTCTCTCTCTCTCTCTCTCTCTCGGTCGGTGTGTCTCGCTCTCTCTCTCGGTCGGTGTGTATCTCTCTCTCTCTCGGTCGGCGTCTCTCTCGCTCTCTCTCTCTCGGTCGGTGTGTCTCTCTCCCTCTCTCTCTCTCTCGGTCGGTGTGTCTCCCTCTCTCTCTCTCTCGGTCGGTGTGTCTCTCTCCCTCTCTCTCTCTCGGTCGGTGTGTCTCTCTCTCTCTCTCGGTCGGTGTGTCTCTCTCCCTCTCTTTCGGTCAGTGTGTCTCTCTCTCTCTCGGTCGGTGTCTCTCTCTCTCACTCGGTCGGTGTCTCTCTCTCCCTCTCTCTCTCTCGGTCGGTGTCTCTCTCTCTCTCTCTCTTGGTCGGTGTCTCTCTCTCTCTTTCTCTCTCTCTCGGTCGGTGTCTCCCTCTCTCTCTCTGTCAGTGTATCTCTCTCCCTCTCTCTCTCTCTTGGTCGGTGTCTCTCTCACTCTCTCTCTCGGTCGGTGTGTCTCTCTTCCTCTCTCTCTCTCTTGGTCGGTGTCTCTCTCACTCTCTCTCTCGGTCGGTGTCTCCCTCTCTCTCTCGGTCGGTGTGTCTCTCTTCCTCTCTCTCTCTCGGTCGGCGTGTCTCTCTCCCTCTCCCTCTCTCGGTCGGTGTCTCCTTCTCTCTCTCGGTCGGTGTGTCTCTCTTCCTCTCTCTCTCTCTTGGTCGGTCTCTCTCTCTCTCTCTCTCTCTCTCTCTTGGTCAGTGTCTCTCTCTCTCTCTTTGTTGGTCGGTGTGTCTCTCTCTCTCTCTCGGTCGGTGTGTATCTCTCCCTCTCTCGGTCGGTGTCTCTCTCTCCCTCTCTCGGTCGGTGTGTCTCTCTCTCTCTCTCGCTCTCTCGGTCGGTGTCTCTCACTATCCCTCTCTCTCTCTTGGTCGGTGTCTCTCTCTCTCTCTCCCTCTCTCTCTCTCGGTCGGTGTCTCTCCATCTCTCTCTCTCTCTCTCGGTCGGTGTCTCTCCCTCTCTCTCTCTCTCTCTTGGTCGGTGTCTCTCTCACTCTCTCTCTCGGTCGGTGTCTCTCTCACTCTCTCGGTCGGTGTCTCTCTCTCTCTCTCGGTTGGTGTGTATCTCTCCCTCTATCGGTCCGTGTCTCTCTCTCGGTCGGTGTGTGTCTCTCTCTCTCTCTCGGTCGGTGTCTCTCTCTCTCTCTCTCGGTTGGTGTGTGTCTCTCCCTCTCTCTCTCTTGGTCGGTGTCTCTCTCTCTCTCTCTCTCGGTCGGTGTCTCTCTCTCTCTCTCTCGGTCAGTGTGTCTCTCTCACTCTCTCTCTCTCGGTCAGTGTGTCTCTCTCCCACTCTCTCTCTCGGTGGTGTGTCTCTCTCCCTCTCTCTCTCTCGATCGGTGTGTCTCTCTCCCTCTCTCTCTCTCGATCGGTGTGTCTCTCTCCCTCTCTCTCTCGGTCGGTGTGTCTCTCTCTCTCTAGGTTGGTGTGTATCTCTCCCTCTCTCGGTCGGTGTGTCTCTCTCCCTCTCTCATTCTCGGTCGGTGTGTCTCTCTCCCTCTCTCTCTCTCTCGATCGGTGTGTCTCTCTCCCTCTCTTTCGGTCGGTGTGTCTCTCTCTCTCTTGGTTGGTGTGTATCTCTCCCTCTCTCGGTCGGTGTGTCTCTCTCGCTCTCTCTCTCTCGGTCGGTGTGTCTCTCTCCCTCTCTCTCTCTCGGTCGGTGTCTCTCTCTCCCTCTCTCTCTCTCGGTCGGTGTCTCTCTCTCTGTCTCTCTCTCTTGGTCGGTTGTCTCTCTCTTTCTTTCTCTCTCTCTCGGTCGGTGTGTCACGCTCCCTCTCTCTCGGTCGGTGTCTCTCTCTCTCTCTCGGTCGGTGTGTCTCTCTCCCTCTCTCTCTCTCGGTCGGTGTGTCTCTCTCCCTCTCTTTCGTTCGGTGTGTCTGTCTCTCTCTCTCGGTTGGTGTGTATCTCTCCCTCTCTCGGTCGGTGTCTCTCTCTCTCTCGGTCGGTGTGTCTCTCTTCCTCTCTCTCTCTCTTGGTCGGTGTCTCTCTCACTCTCTCTCTCGGTCGGTGTCTCCCTCTCTCTCTCGGTCGGTGTGTCTCTCTTCCTCTCTCTCTCTCGGTCGGCGTGTCTCTCTCCCTCTCCCTCTCTCGGTCGGTGTCTCCTTCTCTCTCTCGGTCGGTGTGTCTCTCTTCCTCTCTCTCTCTCTTGGTCGGTGTCTCTCTCTCTCTCTCTCTCTCTTGGTCAGTGTCTCTCTCTCTCTCTTTGTTGGTCGGTGTGTCTCTCTCTCTCTCTCGGTCGGTGTGTATCTCTCCCTCTCTCGGTCGGTGTCTCTCTCTCCCTCTCTCGGTCGGTGTGTCTCTCTCCCTCTCTCTCTCGGTCGGTGTGTCTCTCTTCCTCTCTCTCACTCTCTCTCTCTCGGTCGGTGTGTCTCTCTTCCTCTCTCTCACTCTCTCTCTTTCGGTCGGTGTCTCTCTCTCTCTCTCTCTCTTGGTCGGTGTCTCTCTCTTTCTTTATCTCTCTCTTGGTCGGTGTCTCTCTCTTTCTTTATCTCTCTCTTGGTCGGTGTCTCTCTCTTTCTTTATCTCTCTCTCAGTCGGTGTGTCTCTCTTTCTCTCGCTCTCTCTCGGTCGGTGTGTCTCGCTCCCTCTCTCTTGGTCGGTGTGTCTCTCTCTCTCTCTCGCTCTCTCGGTCGGTGTCTCTCACTATCCCTCTCTCTCTCTTGGTCGGTGTCTCTCTCTCTCTCTCCCTCTCTCTCTCTCGATCGGTGTGTCTCTCTCCCTCTCTCTCTCGATCGGTGTGTCTCTCTCCCTCTCTCTCTCTCGATCGGTGTGACTCTCTCCCTCTCCTTCGGTCGGTGTGTCTCTCTCTCTCTAGGTTGGTGTGTATCTCTCCCTCTCTCGGTCGGTGTGTCTCTCTCGCTCTCTCTCTCTCGGTCGGTGTGGCTCTCTCCCTCTCTCTCTCTCGGTCTGTGTGTCTCTCTCTCTCGGTCGGTGTCTCTCTCTCCCTCTCTCTCTCTCGGTCGGTGTCTCTCTCTCTCTCTCGGTCGGTGTGTCTCTCTCCCTCTCCCTCTCTCGGTCGGTGTCTCCCTCTCTCTCTCGGTCGGTGTGTCTCTCTCCCTCTCTCTCTCTCTCGGTCGGTGTGTCTCTCTCCCTCTCTCTCTCGGTCGGTGTGTCTCTCTCCCTCTCTCTCTCTTGGTGGTGTGTCTCTCTCCCTCTCTCTCTCTCTCGGTCGGTGTGTCTCTCTCCCTCTCTCTCTCGGTCGGTGTGTCTCTCTCCCTCTCTCTCTCTCGGTCGGTGTGTCTCTCTCTCTCGGTCGGTGTCTCTCTCTCCCTCTCTCTCTCTCGGTCGGTGTCTCTCTCTCTCTCTCGGTCGGTGTCTCTCTCTCTCTCTCGGTCGGTGTGTCTCTCTCCCTCTCTCTCTCTCTCGGTCGGTGTGTCTCCCTCTCTCTCTCTCTCGGTCGGTGTGTCTCTCTCCCTCTCTCTCTCTCGGTCGGTGTGTCTCTCTCTCTCTCTCGGTCGGTGTGTCTCTCTCCCTCTCTTTCGGTCAGTGTGTCTCTCTCTCTCTCGGTCGGTGTCTCTCTCTCTCACTCGGTCGGTGTGTCTCTCTCCCTCCCTCTCTCTCGGTCGGTGTCTCTCTCTCTCTATCTCTCTCTTGGTCGGTGTCTCTCTCTCTCTTTCTCTCTCTCTCGGTCGGTGTCTCCCTCTCTCTCTCTGTCAGTGTGTCTCTCTCCCTCTCTCTCTCTCTTGGTCGGTGTCTCTCTCACTCTCTCTCTCGGTCAGTGTGTCTCTCTCCCTCTCTCTCTCTCGGTCGGCGTGTCTCTCTCCCTGTCCCTCTCTCGGTCGGTGTCTCCCTCTTTCTCTGTCAGTGTGTCTCTCTCCCTCTCTCGCTCTCTTGGTCAGTGTCTCTCTCTCTCTCTCTCTCTCTCTCTCTCTCTCTCTCTCAGTCGGTGTCTCTCCCTCTTTCTCTCCCTCTCTCGGTCGGTGTCTCTCTCTCTCGGTCGGTGTATCTCTCTCTCTCTCGGTCGGTGTCTCTCTCCCTCTCTCTCGCTCGGTCGGTGTGTCTCTCTCGCTCTCTCTCAGTCGGTGTGTCTCTCTCTATCTCTCTCTCTCTCGGTCTGTGTCTCTCTCTCTCTCGGTCGGTGTATCTCACCCTCTCTCTCTCTCTTGGTCGGTGTCTCTCTCTCTCTCTCTCTCTCGGTCGGTGTGTCTCGCTCTCTCTCTCGGTCGGTGTGTATCTCTCTCTCTCTCGGTCGGCGTCTCTCTCGCTCTCTCTCTCTCGGTCGGTGTGTCTCTCTCCCTCTCTCTCTCTCTCGGTCGGTGTGTCTCCCTCTCTCTCTCTCTCGGTCGGTGTGTCTCTCTCCCTCTCTCTCTCTCGGTCGGTGTGTCTCTCTCTCTCTCTCGGTCGGTGTGTCTCTCTCCCTCTCTTTCGGTCAGTGTGTCTCTCTCTCTCTCGGTCGGTGTCTCTCTCTCTCACTCGGTCGGTGTCTCTCTCTCCCTCTCTCTCTCTCGGTCGGTGTCTCTCTCTCTCTCTCTCTTGGTCGGTGTCTCTCTCTCTCTTTCTCTCTCTCTCGGTCGGTGTCTCCCTCTCTCTCTCTGTCAGTGTATCTCTCTCCCTCTCTCTCTCTCTTGGTCGGTGTCTCTCTCACTCTCTCTCTCGGTCGGTGTGTCTCTCTTCCTCTCTCTCTCTCTTGGTCGGTGTCTCTCTCACTCTCTCTCTCGGTCGGTGTCTCCCTCTCTCTCTCGGTCGGTGTGTCTCTCTTCCTCTCTCTCTCTCGGTCGGCGTGTCTCTCTCCCTCTCCCTCTCTCGGTCGGTGTCTCCTTCTCTCTCTCGGTCGGTGTGTCTCTCTTCCTCTCTCTCTCTCTTGGTCGGTCTCTCTCTCTCTCTCTCTCTCTCTCTCTTGGTCAGTGTCTCTCTCTCTCTCTTTGTTGGTCGGTGTGTCTCTCTCTCTCTCTCGGTCGGTGTGTATCTCTCCCTCTCTCGGTCGGTGTCTCTCTCTCCCTCTCTCGGTCGGTGTGTCTCTCTCCCTCTCCCTCTCGGTCGGTGTGTCTCTCTTCCTCTCTCTCACTCTCTCTCTCTCGGTCGGTGTGTCTCTCTTCCTCTCTCTCACTCTCTCTCTCTCGGTCGGTGTCTCTCTCTCTCTCTCTCTCTCTCTTGGTCGGTGTCTCTCTCTTTCTTTATCTCTCTCTTGGTCGGTGTCTCTCTCTTTCTTTATCTCTCTCTCAGTCGGTGTGTCTCTCTTTCTCTCGCTCTCTCTCGGTCGGTGTGTCTCGCTCCCTCTCTCTTGGTCGGTGTGTCTCTCTCTCTCTCTCGCTCTCTCGGTCGGTGTCTCTCACTATCCCTCTCTCTCTCTTGGTCGGTGTCTCTCTCTCTCTCTCCCTCTCTCTCTCTCGGTCGGTGTCTCTCCATCTCTCTCTCTCTCTCTCGGTCGGTGTCTCTCCCTCTCTCTCTCGCTCTCTTGGTCGGTGTCTCTCTCACTCTCTCTCTCGGTTGGTGTGTATCTCTCCCTCTATCGGTCCGTGTCTCTCTCTCGGTCGGTGTGTGTCTCTCTCTCTCTCTCGGTCGGTGTCTCTCTCTCTCTCTCTCGGTTGGTGTGTGTCTCTCCCTCTCTCTCTCTTGGTCGGTGTCTCTCTCTCTCTCTCTCTCGGTCGGTGTCTCTCTCTCTCTCTCTCGGTCAGTGTGTCTCTCTCACTCTCTCTCTCTCGGTCAGTGTGTCTCTCTCCCACTCTCTCTCTCGGTGGTGTGTCTCTCTCCCTCTCTCTCTCTCGATCGGTGTGTCTCTCTCCCTCTCTCTCTCTCGATCGGTGTGTCTCTCTCCCTCTCTCTCTCGGTCGGTGTGTCTCTCTCTCTCTAGGTTGGTGTGTATCTCTCCCTCTCTCGGTCGGTGTGTCTCTCTCCCTCTCTCATTCTCGGTCGGTGTGTCTCTCTCCCTCTCTCTCTCTCGATCGGTGTGTCTCTCTCCCTCTCTTTCGGTCGGTGTGTCTCTCTCTCTCTTGGTTGGTGTGTATCTCTCCCTCTCTCGGTCGGTGTGTCTCTCTCGCTCTCTCTCTCTCGGTCGGTGTGTCTCTCTCCCTCTCTCTCTCTCGGTCGGTGTCTCTCTCTCCCTCTCTCTCTCTCGGTCGGTGTCTCTCTCTCTGTCTCTCTCTCTTGGTCGGTTGTCTCTCTCTTTCTTTCTCTCTCTCTCGGTCGGTGTGTCACGCTCCCTCTCTCTCGGTCGGTGTCTCTCTCTCTCTCTCGGTCGGTGTGTCTCTCTCCCTCTCTCTCTCTCGGTCGGTGTGTCTCTCTCCCTCTCTTTCGTTCGGTGTGTCTGTCTCTCTCTCTCGGTTGGTGTGTATCTCTCCCTCTCTCGGTCGGTGTCTCTCTCTCTCTCGGTCGGTGTGTCTCTCTTCCTCTCTCTCTCTCTTGGTCGGTGTCTCTCTCACTCTCTCTCTCGGTCGGTGTCTCCCTCTCTCTCTCGGTCGGTGTGTCTCTCTTCCTCTCTCTCTCTCGGTCGGCGTGTCTCTCTCCCTCTCCCTCTCTCGGTCGGTGTCTCCTTCTCTCTCTCGGTCGGTGTGTCTCTCTTCCTCTCTCTCTCTCTTGGTCGGTGTCTCTCTCTCTCTCTCTCTCTCTTGGTCAGTGTCTCTCTCTCTCTCTTTGTTGGTCGGTGTGTCTCTCTCTCTCTCTCGGTCGGTGTGTATCTCTCCCTCTCTCGGTCGGTGTCTCTCTCTCCCTCTCTCGGTCGGTGTGTCTCTCTCCCTCTCTCTCTCGGTCGGTGTGTCTCTCTTCCTCTCTCTCACTCTCTCTCTCTCGGTCGGTGTGTCTCTCTTCCTCTCTCTCACTCTCTCTCTTTCGGTCGGTGTCTCTCTCTCTCTCTCTCTCTCTCTTGGTCGGTGTCTCTCTCTTTCTTTATCTCTCTCTTGGTCGGTGTCTCTCTCTTTCTTTATCTCTCTCTCAGTCGGTGTGTCTCTCTTTCTCTCGCTCTCTCTCGGTCGGTGTGTCTCGCTCCCTCTCTCTTGGTCGGTGTGTCTCTCTCTCTCTCTCGCTCTCTCGGTCGGTGTCTCTCACTATCCCTCTCTCTCTCTTGGTCGGTGTCTCTCTCTCTCTCTCCCTCTCTCTCTCTCGGTCGGTGTCTCTCCATCTCTCTCTCTCTCTCTCGATCGGTGTCTCTCCCTCTCTCTCTCTCTCTCTTGGTCGGTGTCTCTCTCACTCTCTCTCTCGGTCGGTGTCTCTCTCTCTCTCTCGGTTGGTGTGTATCTCTCCCTCTATCGGTCGGTGTCTCTCTCTCGGTCGGTGTGTCTCTCTCTCTCTCTCTCGGTCGGTGTCTCTCTCTCTCTCTCTCGGTTGGTGTGTGTCTCTCCCTCTCTCTCTCTTGGTCGGTGTCTCTCTCTCTCTCTCGGTCGGTGTCTCTCTCTCTCTCTCTCAGTCAGTGTGTCTCTCTCACTCTCTCTCTCTCGGTCAGTGTGTCTCTCTCCCTCTCTCTCTCTCGGTGGTGTGTCTCTCTCCCTCTCTCTCTCTCGATCGGTGTGTCTCTCTCCCTCTCTCTCTCTCGATTGGTGTGTCTCTCTCCCTCTCTCTCTCGGTCGGTGTGTCTCTCTCTCTCTAGGTTGGTGTGTATCTCTCCCTCTCTCGGTCGGTGTGTCTCTCTCCCTCTCTCTCTCTCGATCGGTGTGTCTCTCTCCCTCTCTTTCGGTCGGTGTGTCTCTCTCTCGCTCTCTCTCTCTCGGTCGGTGTGTCTCTCTCCCTCTCTCTCTCTCGGTCGGTGTCTCTCTCTCCCTCTCTCTCTCTCGGTCGGTGTCTCTCTCTCTGTCTCTCTCTCTTGGTCGGTTGTCTCTCTCTTTCTTTCTCTCTCTCTCGGTCGGTGTGTCACGCTCCCTCTCTCTCGGTCGGTGTCTCTCTCTCTCTCTCGGTCGGTGTGTCTCTCTCCCTCTCTCTCTCTCGGTCGGTGTGTCTCTCTCCCTCTCTTTCGTTCAGTGTGTCTGTCTCTCTCTCTCGGTTGGTGTGTATCTCTCCCTCTCTCGGTCGGTGTCTCCCTCTTTCTCTGTCAGTGTGTCTCTCTCCCTCTCTCGCTCTCTTGGTCAGTGTCTCTCTCTCTCTCTCTCTCTCTCTCTCTCTCTCTCTCTCAGTCGGTGTCTCTCCCTCTTTCTCTCCCTCTCTCGGTCGGTGTCTCTCTCTCTCGGTCGGTGTATCTCTCTCTCTCTCGGTCGGTGTCTCTCTCCCTCTCTCTCGCTCGGTCGGTGTGTCTCTCTCGCTCTCTCTCAGTCGGTGTGTCTCTCTCTATCTCTCTCTCTCTCGGTCTGTGTCTCTCTCTCTCTCGGTCGGTGTATCTCACCCTCTCTCTCTCTCTTGGTCGGTGTCTCTCTCTCTCTCTCTCTCTCGGTCGGTGTGTCTCGCTCTCTCTCTCGGTCGGTGTGTATCTCTCTCTCTCTCGGTCGGCGTCTCTCTCGCTCTCTCTCTCTCGGTCGGTGTGTCTCTCTCCCTCTCTCTCTCTCTCGGTCGGTGTGTCTCCCTCTCTCTCTCTCTCGGTCGGTGTGTCTCTCTCCCTCTCTCTCTCTCGGTCGGTGTGTCTCTCTCTCTCTCTCGGTCGGTGTGTCTCTCTCCCTCTCTTTCGGTCAGTGTGTCTCTCTCTCTCTCGGTCGGTGTCTCTCTCTCTCACTCGGTCGGTGTCTCTCTCTCCCTCTCTCTCTCTCGGTCGGTGTCTCTCTCTCTCTCTCTCTTGGTCGGTGTCTCTCTCTCTCTTTCTCTCTCTCTCGGTCGGTGTCTCCCTCTCTCTCTCTGTCAGTGTATCTCTCTCCCTCTCTCTCTCTCTTGGTCGGTGTCTCTCTCACTCTCTCTCTCGGTCGGTGTGTCTCTCTTCCTCTCTCTCTCTCTTGGTCGGTGTCTCTCTCACTCTCTCTCTCGGTCGGTGTCTCCCTCTCTCTCTCGGTCGGTGTGTCTCTCTTCCTCTCTCTCTCTCGGTCGGCGTGTCTCTCTCCCTCTCCCTCTCTCGGTCGGTGTCTCCTTCTCTCTCTCGGTCGGTGTGTCTCTCTTCCTCTCTCTCTCTCTTGGTCGGTCTCTCTCTCTCTCTCTCTCTCTCTCTCTTGGTCAGTGTCTCTCTCTCTCTCTTTGTTGGTCGGTGTGTCTCTCTCTCTCTCTCGGTCGGTGTGTATCTCTCCCTCTCTCGGTCGGTGTCTCTCTCTCCCTCTCTCGGTCGGTGTGTCTCTCTCTCTCTCTCGCTCTCTCGGTCGGTGTCTCTCACTATCCCTCTCTCTCTCTTGGTCGGTGTCTCTCTCTCTCTCTCCCTCTCTCTCTCTCGGTCGGTGTCTCTCCATCTCTCTCTCTCTCTCTCGGTCGGTGTCTCTCCCTCTCTCTCTCTCTCTCTTGGTCGGTGTCTCTCTCACTCTCTCTCTCGGTCGGTGTCTCTCTCACTCTCTCGGTCGGTGTCTCTCTCTCTCTCTCGGTTGGTGTGTATCTCTCCCTCTATCGGTCCGTGTCTCTCTCTCGGTCGGTGTGTGTCTCTCTCTCTCTCTCGGTCGGTGTCTCTCTCTCTCTCTCTCGGTTGGTGTGTGTCTCTCCCTCTCTCTCTCTTGGTCGGTGTCTCTCTCTCTCTCTCTCTCGGTCGGTGTCTCTCTCTCTCTCTCTCGGTCAGTGTGTCTCTCTCACTCTCTCTCTCTCGGTCAGTGTGTCTCTCTCCCACTCTCTCTCTCGGTGGTGTGTCTCTCTCCCTCTCTCTCTCTCGATCGGTGTGTCTCTCTCCCTCTCTCTCTCTCGATCGGTGTGTCTCTCTCCCTCTCTCTCTCGGTCGGTGTGTCTCTCTCTCTCTAGGTTGGTGTGTATCTCTCCCTCTCTCGGTCGGTGTGTCTCTCTCCCTCTCTCATTCTCGGTCGGTGTGTCTCTCTCCCTCTCTCTCTCTCTCGATCGGTGTGTCTCTCTCCCTCTCTTTCGGTCGGTGTGTCTCTCTCTCTCTTGGTTGGTGTGTATCTCTCCCTCTCTCGGTCGGTGTGTCTCTCTCGCTCTCTCTCTCTCGGTCGGTGTGTCTCTCTCCCTCTCTCTCTCTCGGTCGGTGTCTCTCTCTCCCTCTCTCTCTCTCGGTCGGTGTCTCTCTCTCTGTCTCTCTCTCTTGGTCGGTTGTCTCTCTCTTTCTTTCTCTCTCTCTCGGTCGGTGTGTCACGCTCCCTCTCTCTCGGTCGGTGTCTCTCTCTCTCTCTCGGTCGGTGTGTCTCTCTCCCTCTCTCTCTCTCGGTCGGTGTGTCTCTCTCCCTCTCTTTCGTTCGGTGTGTCTGTCTCTCTCTCTCGGTTGGTGTGTATCTCTCCCTCTCTCGGTCGGTGTCTCTCTCTCTCTCGGTCGGTGTGTCTCTCTTCCTCTCTCTCTCTCTTGGTCGGTGTCTCTCTCACTCTCTCTCTCGGTCGGTGTCTCCCTCTCTCTCTCGGTCGGTGTGTCTCTCTTCCTCTCTCTCTCTCGGTCGGCGTGTCTCTCTCCCTCTCCCTCTCTCGGTCGGTGTCTCCTTCTCTCTCTCGGTCGGTGTGTCTCTCTTCCTCTCTCTCTCTCTTGGTCGGTGTCTCTCTCTCTCTCTCTCTCTCTTGGTCAGTGTCTCTCTCTCTCTCTTTGTTGGTCGGTGTGTCTCTCTCTCTCTCTCGGTCGGTGTGTATCTCTCCCTCTCTCGGTCGGTGTCTCTCTCTCCCTCTCTCGGTCGGTGTGTCTCTCTCCCTCTCTCTCTCGGTCGGTGTGTCTCTCTTCCTCTCTCTCACTCTCTCTCTCTCGGTCGGTGTGTCTCTCTTCCTCTCTCTCACTCTCTCTCTTTCGGTCGGTGTCTCTCTCTCTCTCTCTCTCTTGGTCGGTGTCTCTCTCTTTCTTTATCTCTCTCTTGGTCGGTGTCTCTCTCTTTCTTTATCTCTCTCTCAGTCGGTGTGTCTCTCTTTCTCTCGCTCTCTCTCGGTCGGTGTGTCTCGCTCCCTCTCTCTTGGTCGGTGTGTCTCTCTCTCTCTCTCGCTCTCTCGGTCGGTGTCTCTCACTATCCCTCTCTCTCTCTTGGTCGGTGTCTCTCTCTCTCTCTCCCTCTCTCTCTCTCGGTCGGTGTCTCTCCATCTCTCTCTCTCTCTCTCGGTCGGTGTCTCTCCCTCTCTCTCTCTCTCTCTTGGTCTGTGTCTCTCTCACTCTCTCTCTCGGTCGGTGTCTCTCTCACTCTCTTGGTTGGTGTGTATCTCTCCCTCTATCGGTCGGTGTCTCTCTCTCGGTCGGTGTGTCTCTCCCTCTCTCTCTCTTGGTCGGTGTCTCTCTCTCTCTCTCTCTGTCAGTGTGTCTCTCTCACTCTCTCTCTCTCGATCGGTGTGTCTCTCCCTCTCTCTCTATCTCGATCGGTGTGTCTCTCTCCCTCTCTCTCTCTCGGTCTGTGTGTCTCTCTCTCTCGGTCGGTGTCTCTCTCTCCCTCTCTCTCTCTCGGTCGGTGTCTCTCTCTCTCTCTCTCGGTCAGTGTGTCTCTCTCACTCTCTCTCTCTCGATCGGTGTGTCTCTCCCTCTCTCTCTCTCTCGGTTGATGTGTATCTCTCCCTCTCTCGGTCGGTGTGTCTCTCTCGCTCTCTCTCTCTCGGTCGGTGTGTCTCTCTTCCTCTCTCTCTCTCGGTCTGTGTGTCTCTCTCTCTCGGTCGGTGTCTCTCTCTCCCTCTCTCTCTCGGTCGGTGTCTCTCTCTCTCTCTCGGTCGGTGTGTCTCTCTTCCTCTCTCTCTCTCGGTCGGCGTGTCTCTCTCCCTCTCCCTCTCTCGGTCGGTGTCTCCCTCTCTCTCTCGGTCGGTGTGTCTCTGTCCCTCTCTCTCTCTCTCGGTCGGTGTGTCTCTCTCCCTCTCTCTCTCTCGGTCGGTGTCTCTCTCTCTGTCTCTCTCTCTTGGTCGGTTGTCTCTCTCTTTCTTTCTCTCTCTCTCGGTCGGTGTGTCACGCTCCCTCTCTCTCGGTCGGTGTCTCTCTCTCTCTCTCGGTCGGTGTGTCTCTCTCCCTCTCTCTCTCTCGGTCGGTGTGTCTCTCTCCCTCTCTTTCGTTCAGTGTGTCTGTCTCTCTCTCTCGGTTGGTGTGTATCTCTGCCTCTCTCGGTCGGTGTCTCCCTCTTTCTCTGTCAGTGTGTCTCTCTCCCTCTCTCGCTCTCTTGGTCAGTGTCTCTCTCTCTCTCTCTCTCTCTCTCTCTCTCTCTCTCTCAGTCGGTGTCTCTCCCTCTTTCTCTCCCTCTCTCGGTCGGTGTCTCTCTCTCTCGGTCGGTGTATCTCTCTCTCTCTCGGTCGGTGTCTCTCTCCCTCTCTCTCGCTCGGTCGGTGTGTCTCTCTCGCTCTCTCTCAGTCGGTGTGTCTCTCTCTATCTCTCTCTCTCTCGGTCTGTGTCTCTCTCTCTCTCGGTCGGTGTATCTCACCCTCTCTCTCTCTCTTGGTCGGTGTCTCTCTCTCTCTCTCTCTCTCGGTCGGTGTGTCTCGCTCTCTCTCTCGGTCGGTGTGTATCTCTCTCTCTCTCGGTCGGCGTCTCTCTCGCTCTCTCTCTCTCGGTCGGTGTGTCTCTCTCCCTCTCTCTCTCTCTCGGTCGGTGTGTCTCCCTCTCTCTCTCTCTCGGTCGGTGTGTCTCTCTCCCTCTCTCTCTCTCGGTCGGTGTGTCTCTCTCTCTCTCTCGGTCGGTGTGTCTCTCTCCCTCTCTTTCGGTCAGTGTGTCTCTCTCTCTCTCGGTCGGTGTCTCTCTCTCTCACTCGGTCGGTGTCTCTCTCTCCCTCTCTCTCTCTCGGTCGGTGTCTCTCTCTCTCTCTCTCTTGGTCGGTGTCTCTCTCTCTCTTTCTCTCTCTCTCGGTCGGTGTCTCCCTCTCTCTCTCTGTCAGTGTATCTCTCTCCCTCTCTCTCTCTCTTGGTCGGTGTCTCTCTCACTCTCTCTCTCGGTCGGTGTGTCTCTCTTCCTCTCTCTCTCTCTTGGTCGGTGTCTCTCTCACTCTCTCTCTCGGTCGGTGTCTCCCTCTCTCTCTCGGTCGGTGTGTCTCTCTTCCTCTCTCTCTCTCGGTCGGCGTGTCTCTCTCCCTCTCCCTCTCTCGGTCGGTGTCTCCTTCTCTCTCTCGGTCGGTGTGTCTCTCTTCCTCTCTCTCTCTCTTGGTCGGTCTCTCTCTCTCTCTCTCTCTCTCTCTCTTGGTCAGTGTCTCTCTCTCTCTCTTTGTTGGTCGGTGTGTCTCTCTCTCTCTCTCGGTCGGTGTGTATCTCTCCCTCTCTCGGTCGGTGTCTCTCTCTCCCTCTCTCGGTCGGTGTGTCTCACTCCCTCTCTCTCTCGGTCGGTGTGTCTCTCTTCCTCTCTCTCACTCTCTCTCTCTCGGTCGGTGTGTCTCTCTTCCTCTCTCTCACTCTCTCTCTCTCGGTCGGTGTCTCTCTCTCTCTCTCTCTCTCTCTTGGTCGGTGTCTCTCTCTTTCTTTATCTCTCTCTTGGTCGGTGTCTCTCTCTTTCTTTATCTCTCTCTCAGTCGGTGTGTCTCTCTTTCTCTCGCTCTCTCTCGGTCGGTGTGTCTCGCTCCCTCTCTCTTGGTCGGTGTGTCTCTCTCTCTCTCTCGCTCTCTCGGTCGGTGTCTCTCACTATCCCTCTCTCTCTCTTGGTCGGTGTCTCTCTCTCTCTCTCCCTCTCTCTCTCTCGGTCGGTGTCTCTCCATCTCTCTCTCTCTCTCTCTCGGTCGGTGTCTCTCCCTCTCTCTCTCTCTCTCTTGGTCGGTGTCTCTCTCACTCTCTCTCTCGGTCGGTGTCTCTCTCACTCTCTCGGTCGGTGTCTCTCTCTCTCTCTCGGTTGGTGTGTATCTCTCCCTCTATCGGTCCGTGTCTCTCTCTCGGTCGGTGTGTGTCTCTCTCTCTCTCTCGGTCGGTGTCTCTCCCTCTCTCTCTCTTGGTCGGTGTCTCTCTCTCTCTCTCTCTCGGTCGGTGTCTCTCTCTCTCTCTCTCGGTCAGTGTGTCTCTCTCACTCTCTCTCTCTCGGTCAGTGTGTCTCTCTCCCACTCTCTCTCTCGGTGGTGTGTCTCTCTCCCTCTCTCTCTCTCGATCGGTGTGTCTCTCTCCCTCTCTCTCTCTCGATCGGTGTGTCTCTCTCCCTCTCTCTCTCGGTCGGTGTGTCTCTCTCTCTCTAGGTTGGTGTGTATCTCTCCCTCTCTCGGTCGGTGTGTCTCTCTCCCTCTCTCATTCTCGGTCGGTGTGTCTCTCTCCCTCTCTCTCTCTCGATCGGTGTGTCTCTCTCCCTCTCTTTCGGTCGGTGTGTCTCTCTCTCTCTTGGTTGGTGTGTATCTCTCCCTCTCTCGGTCGGTGTGTCTCTCTCGCTCTCTCTCTCTCGGTCGGTGTGTCTCTCTCCCTCTCTCTCTCTCGGTCGGTGTCTCTCTCTCCCTCTCTCTCTCTCGGTCGGTGTCTCTCTCTCTGTCTCTCTCTCTTGGTCGGTTGTCTCTCTCTTTCTTTCTCTCTCTCTCGGTCGGTGTGTCACGCTCCCTCTCTCTCGGTCGGTGTCTCTCTCTCTCTCTCGGTCGGTGTGTCTCTCTCCCTCTCTCTCTCTCGGTCGGTGTGTCTCTCTCCCTCTCTTTCGTTCGGTGTGTCTGTCTCTCTCTCTCGGTTGGTGTGTATCTCTCCCTCTCTCGGTCGGTGTCTCTCTCTCTCTCGGTCGGTGTGTCTCTCTTCCTCTCTCTCTCTCTTGGTCGGTGTCTCTCTCACTCTCTCTCTCGGTCGGTGTCTCCCTCTCTCTCTCGGTCGGTGTGTCTCTCTTCCTCTCTCTCTCTCGGTCGGCGTGTCTCTCTCCCTCTCCCTCTCTCGGTCAGTGTCTCCTTCTCTCTCTGGGTCGGTGTGTCTCTCTTCCTCTCTCTCTCTCTTGGTCGGTGTCTCTCTCTCTCTCTCTCTCTCTTGGTCAGTGTCTCTCTCTCTCTCTTTGTTGGTCGGTGTGTCTCTCTCTCTCTCTCGGTCGGTGTGTATCTCTCCCTCTCTCGGTCGGTGTCTCTCTCTCCCTCTCTCGGTCGGTGTGTCTCTCTCCCTCTCTCTCTCGGTCGGTGTGTCTCTCTTCCTCTCTCTCACTCTCTCTCTCTCGGTCGGTGTGTCTCTCTTCCTCTCTCTCACTCTCTCTCTTTCGGTCGGTGTCTCTCTCTCTCTCTCTCTCTCTCTTGGTCGGTGTCTCTCTCTTTCTTTATCTCTCTCTTGGTCGGTGTCTCTCTCTTTCTTTATCTCTCTCTCAGTCGGTGTGTCTCTCTTTCTCTCGCTCTCTCTCGGTCGGTGTGTCTCGCTCCCTCTCTCTTGGTCGGTGTGTCTCTCTCTCTCTCTCGCTCTCTCGGTCGGTGTCTCTCACTATCCCTCTCTCTCTCTTGGTCGGTGTCTCTCACTCTCTCTCCCTCTCTCTCTCTCGGTCGGTGTCTCTCCATCTCTCTCTCTCTCTCTCGGTCGGTGTCTCTCCCTCTCTCTCTCTCTCTCTTGGTCGGTGTCTCTCTCACTCTCTCTCTCGGTCGGTGTCTCTCTCACTCTCTCGGTCGGTGTCTCTCTCTCTCTCTCGGTTGGTGTGTATCTCTCCCTCTATCGGTCGGTGTCTCTCTCTCGGTCGGTGTGTCTCTCTCTCTCTCTCTCGGTCGGTGTCTCTCTCTCTCTCTCTCGGTTGGTGTGTGTCTCTCCCTCTCTCTCTCTTGGTCGGTGTCTCTCTCTCTCTCTCGGTCGGTGTCTCTCTCTCTCTCTCTCAGTCAGTGTGTCTCTCTCACTCTCTCTCTCTCGGTCAGTGTGTCTCTCTCCCTCTCTCTCTCTCGGTGGTGTGTCTCTCTCCCTCTCTCTCTCTCGATCGGTGTGTCTCTCTCCCTCTCTCTCTCTCGATTGGTGTGTCTCTCTCCCTCTCTCTCTCGGTCGGTGTGTCTCTCTCTCTCTAGGTTGGTGTGTATCTCTCCCTCTCTCGGTCGGTGTGTCTCTCTCCCTCTCTCTCTCTCGATCGGTGTGTCTCTCTCCCTCTCTTTCGGTCGGTGTGTCTCTCTCTCGCTCTCTCTCTCTCGGTCGGTGTGTCTCTCTCCCTCTCTCTCTCTCGGTCGGTGTCTCTCTCTCCCTCTCTCTCTCTCGGTCGGTGTCTCTCTCTCTGTCTCTCTCTCTTGGTCGGTTGTCTCTCTCTTTCTTTCTCTCTCTCTCGGTCGGTGTGTCACGCTCCCTCTCTCTCGGTCGGTGTCTCTCTCTCTCTCTCGGTCGGTGTGTCTCTCTCCCTCTCTCTCTCTCGGTCGGTGTGTCTCTCTCCCTCTCTTTCGTTCAGTGTGTCTGTCTCTCTCTCTCGGTTGGTGTGTATCTCTCCCTCTCTTGGTCGGTGTCTCTCTCTCTCTCGGTCGGTGTGTCTCTCTCCCTCTCTCTCTCTCTCGGTCGGTGTGTCTCTCTCGCTCTCTCTCTCTCAGTCGGTGTGTCTCTCTCCCTCTCTCTCTCGGTCGGTGTGTCTCTCTCCCTCTCTCTCTCTTGGTGGTGTGTCTCTCTCCCTCTCTCTCTCTCTCGGTCGGTGTGTCTCTCTCCCTCTCTCTCTCTCTCGGTCGGTGTGTCTCTCTCTCTCTCTCGGTCGGTGTGTCTCTCTCCCTCTCTTTCGGTCGGTGTGTCTCTCTCTCTCTCGGTTGGTGTGTCTCTCTCCCTCTCTCCATCTCTCGGTCGGTATCTCTCTCTCTCTCTCGGTCGGTGTGTCACTCTCTCCCTCTCTCTCACTCGGTCGATGTGTCTCTCTCCCTCTCGGTCGGTGTCTCTCTCTCCCTCTCTCTCTCTCGGTCGGTGTCTCTCTCTCTCTCTCTCTCTCTTGGTCGGTGTCTCTCTCTTTCTTTATCTCTCCCTCTGTCGGTGTGTCTCTCTCACTCTCTCTCTCGGTCGGTGTGTCTCTCTCCCTCTCTCTCTCTCGGTCGGCGTGTCTCTCTCCCTCTCCCTCTCTCGGTCGGTGTCTCTCTCTCTCTCTCTCTCTCTCTCTCTCTCTCTCTCAGTCGGTGTCTCTCCCTCTTTCTCTCTCTCTCTCGGTCGGTGTCTCTCTCTCTCGGTCGGTTTGTCTCTCTCCCTCTCTCTCTCTCGGTCTGTGTGTCTCTCTCTCTCTCGGTCGGTGTATCTCACCCTCTCTCTCTTGGTCGGTGTCTCTCGCTCTCTCTCTCGGTCGGTGTGTATCTCTCTCTCTCTCGGTCGGTGTCTCTCTCTCTCTCTCTCGGTCAGTGTGTCTCTCTCCCTCTCTCTCGCTCGGTCGGTGTGTCTCTCTCGCTCTCTCTCGATCGGTGTGTCTCTCTCTATCTCTCTCTCTCTCGGTCGGTGTCTCTCTCTCTCTCTCTCTCTCTCTCGGTCGGTGTGTCTCGCTCTCTCTCTCGGTCGGTGTGTATCTCTCTCTCTCTCGGTCGGTGTCTCTCTCTCTCTCTCTCTCTCTCTTGGTCGGTGTCTCTCTCTCTCCCTCTGTCGGTGTGTCTCTCTTCCTCTCTCTCTCTCGGTCGGCGTGTCTCTCTCCCTCCCTCTCTCTCGGTCGGTGTCTCCCTCTCTCTCTCTCTGTCAGTGTGTCTCTCTCTCTCTCTCTCTCGGTCGGTGTCTCTCTCCCTCTCTCTCTCGGTCGGTGTGTCTCTCTCCCTCTCTCTCTCTTGGTGGTGTGTCTCTCTCCCTCTTTCTCTCTCTCGGTCGGTGTGTCTCTCTCCCTCTCTCTCTCGGTCGGTGTGTCTCTCTCCCCTCTCTCTCTCGGTCGGTGTGTCTCTCTCTCTCGGTCGGTGTCTCTCTCTCCCTCTCTCTCTCTCGGTCGGTGTCTCTCTCTCTCTCTCGGTCGGTGTCTCTCTCTCTCTCTCGGTCGGTGTGTCTCTCTCCCTCTCTCTCTCTCTCGGTCGGTGTGTCTCCCTCTCTCTCTCTCTCGGTCGGTGTGTCTCTCTCCCTCTCTCTCTCTCGGTCGGTGTGTCTCTCTCCCTCTCTTTCGGTCAGTGTGTCTCTCTCTCTCTCGGTCGGTGTCTCTCTCTCTCACTCGGTCGGTGTCTCTCTCTCCCTCTCTCTCTCTCGGTCGGTGTCTCTCTCTCTCTCTCTTGGTCGGTGTCTCTCTCTCTCTTTCTCTCTCTCTCGGTCGGTGTCTCCCTCTCTCTCTCTGTCAGTGTGTCTCTCTCCCTCTCTCTCTCTCTTGGTCGGTGTCTCTCTCACTCTCTCTCTCGGTCGGTGTGTCTCTCTCCCTCTCTCTCTCTCGGTCGGCGTGTCTCTCTCCCTCTCCCTCTCTCGGTCGGTGTCTCCCTCTTTCTCTGTC
>NW_027252490.1:0-24661 GCF_044704955.1 Pristiophorus japonicus
CGGAGTTTCGGTCGGTCGGTCCGGAGACTCGGTCGGTCGATCTGAGACTCAGTGGGAGACTCGGTCGGTCGATCGGAGACTCGGTCGGTCGGAGACTCGGTCAGTCGATCGGAAACTCATTCGGTCGGAGACTCGGTCGGTCGGTGACTCGGTCATTTGGAGATTCAGTTGGTCGGTGGCTCGGTCAGAGATTCGGTCGGTCGGAGGTTCAGTCGGTCGGTCGGAGACTCGGTCGGTCGGAGAATAGCTCGGTCGGTCGGAGACTCAGTCGGTCGGAGAATCAGTCGGTCGGTGGCTCGGTCGGTCGGAGATTCGGTCGGTCGGCGATTCGGTCGGTCGGAGACTCGGTCGGTCGGAGACCTCGGTCGGTCGGTGGCTCGGTCAGTCGGATGCTCGGTCGGTCGGAGACTTGGTCGGTCGGAGACTCGGTCGGTCGGAGGCTCGGTCGGTCGGAGGCTCGGTCGGTCGGAGGCTCGGTCGGTCGGAGATTCGGTCGGTCAGAGGCTCGGTCAGTCGGTCGGAGGCTCGGTCGGTCGGAGACTCGGACGGTCGGTCAGAGACTCGGTCAGTCGGAGATTCGGTCGGTCGGAGATTCGGTCGGTCGGAGACTCGGTCGGTCGGAGATTCAGTCGATCGGTCGGAGACTCGGTCGGTCGGTCGGAGGCTCGGTCGGTCGGAGACTCGGTCGGTCGATCGGAGACTCGGTCGGTCGGAAGCTCGGTCGGTCGGAGACTCGATCGGTCAGAGATTCGATCGGTCGGAGGTTCGGTCGGTCGGTCAGAGACTCGGTTGGTCGGTTGGAGGCTCGGTCGGTCAGAGAATCGGTCGGTTTGAGACTCGGTCGGTGGCTCGGTCGGTCGGAGATTCGGTCGGTCGAAGACTCGGTCGGTCGAAGACTCGGTCGGAGACTCGGTCAGTCGGAGAATCGGTCGGTTGTAGACTCGGTCGGTGGCTCGGGTCGGAGAATCGGTCGGTTGTAGACTCGGTGGGTCGGAGACTCGGTCGGTTGGAGACTCGGTCGGTCGGAGACTCGGTCAGTCGATCGGAAACTCGGTCGGAGACTCGGTCGGTCGGTGACTCGGTCATTTGGAGATTCAGTTGGGCGGTGGCTCGGTCAGAGATTCGGTCAGTCGGAGGTTCAGTCGGTCGGTCGGAGACTCGGTCGGTCGGAGGCTCGGTCGGTCGGTCGGAGACTCGGTCGGTCGGAGACTCGGTCGGTCGGTGACTCGGTCGGTCGGTCGGAGACTCGGTCGGTCGATCTGAGACTCAGTGGGAGACTCGGTCGGTCGATCGGAGACTCGGTCGGTCGATCGGAGACTCGGTCGGTCGGAGACTCGGTCGGTTGGTCGGAGACTCGGTCGGTCGGAGATTCGGTCGGTCGGAGACTCGGTCGGTCGGAGACTCGGTCGGTCGGAGGCTCGGTCGGTCGGTCGGAGGTTCGGTCGGTCGGTGTTTCGGCCGGTCGGTCGGAGACTCGGTCGGTCGGAGAATAGCTCGGTCGGTCGGAGACTCAGTCGGTCGGAGACTCGGTCGGTCGGTGACTCGGTCGGTCGGTCGGAGGTTCGGTCGGTCGGAGTTTCGGTCGGTCGGTCGGAGACTCGGTCGGTCGATCTGAGACTCAGTGGGAGACTCGGTCGGTCGATCGGAGACTCGGTCGGTCGGAGACTCGATCGGTCAGAGATTCGGTCGGTCGGAGGTTCGGTCGGTCGGTCAGAGACTCGGTTGGTCGGTTGGAGGCTCGGTCGGTCAGAGAATCGGTCGGTTTGAGACTCGGTCGGTGGCTCGGTCGGTCGGAGATTCGGTCGGTCGAAGACTCGGTCGGTCGAAGACTCGGTCGGAGACTCGGTCAGTCGGAGAATCGGTCGGTTGTAGACTCGGTCGGTGGCTCGGTCGGTCGGAGAATCGGTCGGTTGTAGACTCGGTGGGTCGGAGACTCGGTCGGTTGGAGACTCGGTCGGTTGGAGACTCGGTCGGTCGGAGACCTCGGTCAGTCGATCGGAAACTCGGTCGGAGACTCGGTCGGTCGGTGACTCGGTCATTTGGAGATTCAGTTGGGCGGTGGCTCGGTCAGAGATTCGGTCAGTCGGAGGTTCAGTCGGTCGGTCGGAGACTCGGTCGGTCGGAGGCTCGGTCGGTCGGTCGGAGACTCGGTCGGTCGGAGACTCGGTCGGTCGGAGACTCGGTCGGTCGGTGACTCGGTCGGTCGGAGACTCGGTCGGTCGATCTGAGACTCAGTGGGAGACTCGGTCGGTCGATCGGAGACTCGGTCGGTCGATCGGAGACTCGGTCGGTCGGAGACTCGGTCGGTTGGTCGGAGACTCGGTCGGTCGGAGATTCGGTCGGTCGGAGACTCGGTCGGTCGGAGACTCGGTCGGTCGGAGGCTCGGTCGGTCGGTCGGAGGTCCGGTCGGTCGGTGTTTCGGCCGGTCGGTCGGAGACTCGGTCGGTCGGAGAATAGCTCGGTCGGTCGGAGACTCAGTCGGTCGGAGACTCGGTCGGTCGGTGACTCGGTCGGTCGGTCGGAGGTTCGGTCGGTCGGAGTTTCGGTCGGTCGGTCGGAGACTCGGTCGGTCGATCTGAGACTCAGTGGGAGACTCGGTCGGTCGATCGGAGACTCGGTCGGTCGGAGACTCGGTCAGTCGATCGGAAACTCATTCGGTCGGAGACTCGGTCGGTCGGTGACTCGGTCATTTGGAGATTCAGTTGGTCGGTGGCTCGGTCAGAGATTCGGTCGGTCGGAGGTTCGGTCGGTCGGAGACTCGGTCGGTCGGAGAATAGCTCGGTCGGTCGGAGACTCAGTCGGTCGGAGAATCAGTCGGTCGGTGGCTCGGTCGGTCGGAGATTCGGTCGGTCGGCGATTCGGTCGGTCGGAGACTCGGTCGGTCGGAGACTCGGTCGGTCGGTGGCTCGGTCAGTCGGATGCTCGGTCGGTCGGAGACTTGGTCGGTCGGAGACTCGGTCGGTCGGAGGCTCGGTCGGTCGGAGGCTCGGTCGGTCGGAGGCTCGGTCGGTTCGGAGAATCGGTCGGTCGGAGATTCGGTCGGTCGGTCGGAGGCTCGGTCAGTCGGTCGGAGGCTCGGTCGGTCGGAGGCTCGGTCAGTCGGTCGGAGGTCGGTCGGTCGGAGATTCGGTCGGTCGGCGATTCGGTCGGTCGGAGACTCGGTCGGTCGGAGACTCGGTCGGTCGGTGGCTCGGTCAGTCGGATGCTCGGTCGGTCGGAGACTTGGTCGGTCGGAGACTCGGTCGGTCGGAGATTCGGTCGGTCGGAGACTCGGTCGGTCGGAGATTCAGTCGATCGGTCGGAGGCTCGGTCGGTCGGAGACTCGGTCGGTCGATCGGAGACTCGGTCGGTCGGAAGCTCGGTCGGTCGGAGACTCGATCGGTCAGAGATTCGATCGGTCGGAGGTTCGGTCGGTCGGTCAGAGACTTGGTTGGTCGGTTGGAGGCTCGGTCGGTCAGAGAATCGGTCGGTTTGAGACTCGGTCGGTGGCTCGGTCGGTCGGAGATTCGGTCGGTCGAAGACTCGGTCGGTCGAAGACTCGGTCGGAGACTCGGTCAGTCGGAGAATCGGTCGGTTGTAGACTCGGTCGGTGGCTCGGTCGGTCGGAGAATCGGTCGGTTGTAGACTCGGTGGGTCGGAGACTCGGTCGGTTGGAGACTCGGTCGGTCGGAGACTCGGTCAGTCGATCGGAAACTCGGTCGGAGACTCGGTCGGTCGGTGACTCGGTCATTTGGAGATTCAGTTGGGCGGTGGCTCGGTCAGAGATTCGGTCAGTCGGAGGTTCAGTCGGTCGGTCGGAGACTCGGTCGGTCGGAGGCTCGGTCGGTCGGTCGGAGACTCGGTCGGTCGGAGACTCGGTCGGTCGGTGACTCGGTCGGTCGGTCGGAGACTCGGTCGGTCGATCTGAGACTCAGTGGGAGACTCGGTCGGTCGATCGGAGACTCGGTCGGTCGATCGGAGACTCGGTCGGTCGGAGACTCGGTCGGTTGGTCGGAGACTCGGTCGGTCGGAGATTCGGTCGGTCGGAGACTCGGTCGGTCGGAGACTCGGTCGGTCGGAGGCTCGGTCGGTCGGTCGGAGGTTCGGTCGGTCGTGTTTCGGCCGGTCGGTCGGAGACTCGGTCGGTCGGAGAATAGCTCGGTCGGTCGGAGACTCAGTCGGTCGGAGACTCGGTCGGTCGGTGGCTCGGTCAGTCGGATGCTCGGTCGGTCGGAGACTCGGTCGGTCGGAGACTCGGTCGGTCGGAGGCTCGGTCGGTCGGAGGCTCGGTCGGTCGGAGGCTCGGTCGGTCGGAGGCTCGGTCGGTCGGAGATTCGGTCGGTCGGAGACTCGGTCGGTCGGAGATTCAGTCGATCGGTCGGAGACTCGGTCGGTCGGTCGGAGGCTCGGTCGGTCGGAGACTCGGTCGGTCGATCGGAGACTCGGTCGGTCGGAAGCTCGGTCGGTCGGAGACTCGATCGGTCAGAGATTCGGTCGGTCGGAGGTTCGGTCGGTCGGTCAGAGACTCGTTGGTCGGTTGGAGGCTCGGTCGGTCAGAGAATCGGTCGGTCGAAGACTCGGTCGGAGACTCGGTCAGTCGGAGAATCGGTCGGTTGTAGACTCGGTCGGAGAATCGGTCGGTTGTAGAATCGGTCGGTTGTAGACTCGGTCGGTCGGAGACTCGGTCGGTTGGAGACTCGGTCGGTCGGAGACTCGGTCAGTCGATCGGAAACTCGGTCGGAGACTCGGTCGGTCGGTGACTCGGTCATTTGGAGATTCACTTGGGCGGTGGCTCGGTCAGAGATTCGGTCGGTCGGAGACTCGTCCGGTCGGTGACTCGGTCGATCGGTCGGAGGTTCGGTCGGTCGGAGTTTCGGTCGGTCGGAGACTCGGTCGGTCGATCTGAGACTCAGTGGGAGACTCGGTCGGTCGATCGGAGACTCGGTCGGTCGATCGGAGACTCGGTCGGTCGGAGAGTCGGTCGTTGGTCGGAGACTCGGTCGGTCAAAGATTCGGTCGGTCGGAGACTTGGTCGTTCGATCGGTGACTCGGTCGGTCGGAGACTCGGTCGATCAGAGACTCGGTCGGTCGATCAGAGACTCGGTCGGTCGGAGACTGGGTCGGTCGGTCAGAGACTCGGTCGATCGGAGACTCGGTCGGTCGATCGGAGACTCGGTCGGTCGGAGACTCGGTCGGTTGGTCGGAGACTCGGTCGGTCAAAGATTCGGTCGGTCGGTGACTTGGTCGTTCGATCGGTGACTCGGTCGGTCGGAGACTCGGTCGATCAGAGACTCGGTCGGTCGATCAGAGACTCGGTCGGTCGGAGACTGGGTCGGTCGGTCAGAGACTCGGTCGGTTGGAGACTTGTTCGGTCGGTCGGAGGCTCGATTAGTCGGAGGCTCAGTCGGTCAGCCGGTGGCTCGGTCGGTCGGAGATTCAGTCGGTCGGAGGCTCGGTCGGTCAGTCGGTGGCTCGGTCGGTCAGAGATTCAGTCGGTCGAAGACTCGGTCGGTCCAGAGAATTCGGTCGGTCGAGATTCGGTCGGTCGGAGATTCGGTCGGTCGGAGACTCGGTCGGTCGGAGATTCGGTCGGTCAAAGACTCGGTCGATCAGAAACTCGGTCGGTCGGATATCGTCGGTCGGTTGGAGGCTTGGTCGGTTGGAGGCTTGTTCGATTGGAGACTCGGTCGGTCGGAGGCTCGGTCGGTCGGAGACTCGGTCGGTCGGTCGGAGACTCGGTCGATCGGTCGGGGACTCGGTCGGTCGATCGGAGACTCGGTCAGTCGGAGATTCGGTCGGTTGGTCGGAGACTCGGTCGGTCGGAGATTCAGTCGGTCGGTCGGAGACTCGGTCGATCGGTCGGAGATTCAGTCGGTCGGTCGGAGACTCGGTCGGTCAGTCGGAGACTCGGTCGGTCGGAGACTCGTTCGGTCGGAGACTCGGTCGGTCGGACGGTGACTCGTTCGTTCAGAGGCTCGGTCGGTCGGTAGCTCGGTCGGTCGGAGATCGGTCGGTCCCGATTCGGACGGTCGGAGATTCGGTCGGTTGAGACTCTGTCGGTCAGAAATTCGGTCGGTCGGAGGTTCGGTCGGTCGGTCGGAGACTCGGTCGGTCGGAGATTCGCTCGGTCGGTCGGAGACTCAGTCGATCGGAGAATCGGTCGGTGGCTCGGTCGGTCGGAGATTCGGTCAGTCAGAGATTCAGTCGATCGGAGATTCATTCGGTCGGTCAGAGATTCGGTCGGTCGGAGATTCGGCCGGTCGGTCGGAGGCTCCGTCAGTCGGTCGGAGGCTCGGTCGGTCAGAGACTCGGTCGGTCGCCGATTCGGTCGGGCGGAGATTCGGTCGGTTGAAGAGTCGGTCGGTCAGAGATTCGGTCGGTCGGAGGTTCGGTCGGTCGGAGGTTCGGTCGGTCGGTCGGTGACTCGGTCGGTCGGAGATTCGCTCGGTTGGTCGGAGACTCAGTCGTTCGGAGAATCAGTCGGTCGGTGGTTCGGTCGGTCGGAGATTCGGTCAGTCAGAGATTCAGTCGATCGGAGACTCGGTCGGTCGGAGATTCATTCGGTCGGTCGGAGATTCGGTCGGTCGGCGATTCGGCCGGTCGGAGACTCGGTCGGTCAGAGATTCGGTCGATCGGAGGCTCGGTTGGTTGGAGACTCGGTCGTTCGGAGGCTCGGTCAGTCGGTCGGAGGCTCGGTCGGTCGGAGACTCGGTCGGTCGGTCAGAGACTCGGTCGGTCGGAGAGTCGGTCGGTTGGAGACTCGATCGGTCGGAGATTCGGTCGGTCGAAGGTTCGGTCGGTTGGTCGGAGACTCGGTCGGTCGGAGGCTCGGTCGGTTTACAGAATCGGTCGGTTGGAGACTCGGTAGGTCGGTGGCTCGGTCGGTCGGAGATTCGGTCGGTCGGAGACTCGGTCGGTTGGAGACCCGGTCGGTCCGTCGGAGACTCGGTCGGTTGGAGACTCGGTCGGGTCGTCGGAGACTCGGTCGGTCGGAGACTCGGTCGGTCGGTCGGAGACTCGGTCTGTCGGAGACTCGGGTCGGTCCGTCGGAGACTCGGTCGGTCGGAGACTCGGTCGGTCGGAGACTCGGTCGGTCGGAGACTCGGTCGTTCGATCGGAGACTCGGTCGGTCGGAGACTCGGTCGGTCGGAGACGCGGTCGGTCGGAGACTCGGTCGGTCGGTCGTTGACTCGGTCGGCCGGAGATTCAGTCGGTCGGTAGGAGATTCGGTCGGTCTGCGATTCGGTCGGTCAGAGACTCGGTCAGTCAGTCGGTGACTCGGTCGGTTGGAGACTCAGTCGGTCGGTCGGAGACTCGTTCGTTCGGAGGCTCGGTCGGTCGGTGGCTCGCTTGGTCGGAGATTCGGTCGGTTGGAGACTCGGTCGGTCAGAGATTCAGTCGGTCGGAGATTCGGTCGGTCGGAGGTTCGGTCGGTCGGAGACTCGGTTGGTCGGTTCGAGCTCGGTCGGTCGGAGAATCGGTCGGTTGGAGACTCGGTCGGTCGGTCTGTGGCTCGGTCGGAGATTCGGTCGGTCAGAGATTCGGTCGGAGGTTCGGTCGGTCGGAGGTTCGGTCGGTCGGAGTTCGTCGGTCGGAGGTTCGGTCGGTCGGAGGTTCGGTCGGTCGGAGACTTGGTTGGTCGTTGGAGGCTCGGTCGGTCGGAGAATCGGTCGGTTGGAGACTCGGTCGGTGGCTCGGTCGGTCGGAGATTTGGTCGGTCGAAGACTCGGTCGGTCGGAGATTCGGTCGGTCGGAGACTCGGTCGGTCGGAGAATCGGTCGGTCGTAGACTCGGTCGGTCGGTGGCTCGGTCGGTCGGTGGCTCGGTCGGTCGGAGATTCGGTCGGTCGGAGATTCGGTCGGTCGGAGACTCGGTCGGTTGGAGACTCGATCGGTCGGAGACTCGGTCAGTCGATCGGAAACTCAGTCGGTCGGAGACTCGGTCGGTCGGTGACTCGGCCATTTGGAGATTCAGTTGGTCGGTGGCTCGGTCAGAGATTCGGTCGGTCGGAGGTTCAGTCGGTCGGTCGGAGGCTCGGTCGGTCGGTCGGAGGTTCGGTCGGTCGAAGTTTCGGTCGGTCGGTCGGAGACTCGGTCGGTCCGTCGGAGACTCAGTCGGTCGGAGAATCAGTCGGTCGGTTGCTCGGTCGGTCGGAGATTCGGTCGGTCAGAGATTCAGTCGATCGGAGACTCGGTCGATCGGAGATTCAGTCGGTCGGTCAGAGACTCGGTCGGTCGGAGGCTCGGTCGGTCGGAGACTCGGTCGGTCGGTCGGAGACTCGGTCTGTCGGAGACTCGGTCGGTCCGTCGGAGACTCGGTCGGTCGGAGACTCGGTCGGTCGGAGACTCGGTCGGTCGGAGACTCGGTCGGTCGGAGACTCGGTCGGTCGGAGATTCGGTCGGTCGGAGACTCGGTCGGTTGGAGACTCGATCGGTCGGAGACTCGGTCAGTCGATCGGAAACTCAGTCGGTCGGAGACTCGGTCGGTCGGTGACTCGGCCATTTGGAGATTCAGTTGGTCGGTGGCTCGGTCAGAGATTCGGTCGGTCGGAGGTTCAGTCGGTCGGTCGGAGGCTCGGTCGGTCGGTCGGAGGTTCGGTCGGTCGAAGTTTCGGTCGGTCGGTCGGAGACTCGGTCGGTCCGTCGGAGACTCAGTCGGTCGGAGAATCAGTCGGTCGGTTGCTCGGTCGGTCGGAGATTCGGTCGGTCAGAGATTCAGTCGATCGGAGACTCGGTCGATCGGAGATTCAGTCGGTCGGTCAGAGACTCGGTCGGTCGGAGGCTCGGTCGGTCGGAGACTCGGTCGGTCGAAGATTCGGTCGGTCGGTCGGAGGCTCGGTCAGTCGGTCGGAGGCTCGGTCGGTCGGAGACTCGGTCGGTCGAAGATTCGGTCGGTCGGAGGCTCGGTCAGTCGGTCGGAGGCTCGGTCGGTCGGAGACTCGGTCGGTCGGTCAGAGACTCGGTCAGTCGGAGACTCGGTCGGTTGGAGACTCGGTCGGTCGGAGATTCGGTCGGTCGGAGGTTCGGTCGGTCGGAGACTCGGTCGGTTGGAGGCTCGGTCGGTCAGTCGGTGCTCGGTCGGTCGGAGACTCAGTCGGTCGGAGGCTCGGTCGGTCAGTCGGTGCTCGGTCGGTCGGAGATTCGGTCGGTCGGAGATTCGGTCGGTCGGAGATTCGGTCGGTCGGAGGCTCGGTCGGTCGGAGGCTCGGTCGGTCGGAAGCTCGGTCGGTCGGAGACTCGATCGGTCAGAGATTCGGTCGGTCGGAGGTTCGGTCGGAGGTTCGGTCGGTCGGTCTGAGACTCGGGTGGTCGGTCGGAGGCTCGGTCGGTCGGAGGCTCGGTCGGTCGGAGGCTCGGTCGGTCGGAGGCTCGGTCGGTCGGAGATTCGGTCGGTCGGTCGGAGGCTCGGTCAGTCGGTCGGAGGCTCGGTCGGTCGGAGACTCGGACGGTCGGTCAGAGACTCGGTCAGTCGGAGATTCGGTCGGTCGGAGATTCGGTCGGTCGGAGACTCGGTCGGTCGGAGGCTCGGTCAGTCAGTCGGTGCTCGGTCGGTCGGAGATTCGGTCGGTCGGAGACTCGGTCGGTCGGAGATTCAGTCGATCGGTCGGAGACTCGGTCGGTCGGAGGCTCGGTCGGTCGGAGACTCGGTCGGTCGATCGGAGACTCGGTCGGTCGGAAGCTTGGTCGGTCGGAGACTCGATCGGTCAGAGATTCGGTCGGTCGGAGGTTCGGTCGGTCGGTCAGAGACTCGGTTGGTCGGTTGGAGGCTCGGTCGGTCAGAGAATCGGTCGGTTTGAGACTCGGTCGGTGGCTCGGTCGGTCGGAGATTCGGTCGGTCGAAGACTCGGTCGGTCGAAGACTCGGTCGGAGACTCGGTCGGTCGGAGAATCGGTCGGTTGTAGACTCGGTTGGTGGCTCGGTCGGTCGGAGAATCGGTCGGTTGTAGACTCGGTCGGTCGGAGACTCGGTCGGTCGGAGACTCGGTCAGTCGATCGGAAACTCGGTCGGAGACTCGGTCCGTCGGTGACTCGGTCATTTGGAGATTCAGTTGGTCGGTGGCTCGGTCAGAGATTCGGTCAGTCGGAGGTTCAGTCGGTCGGTCGGAGACTCGGTCGGTCGGAGACTCGGTCGGTCGGTCGAAGACTCGGTCGGTCGGAGACTCGGTCGGTCGGTGACTCGGTCGGTCGGAGGTTCGGTCGGTCGGAGTTTCGGTCGGTCGGTCGGAGACTCGGTCGGTCGATCTGAGACTCAGTGGGAGACTCGGTCGGTCGATCGGAGACTCGGTCGGTCGGAGACTCGGTCGGTTGGTCGGAGACTCGGTCGGTTGGAGACTCGGTCGGTCGTCGGAGACTCGGTCGGTCGGAGACTCGGTCGGTCGGTCGGAGACTCGGTCTGTCGGAGACTCGGTCGGTCCGTCGGAGACTCGGTCGGTCGGAGACTCGGTCGGTCGGAGACTCGGTCGGTCGGAGATTCGGTCGGTCGGAGACTCGGTCGTTCGATCGGAGACTCGGTCGGTCGGAGACTCGGTCGGTCGGAGACGCGGTCGGTCGGAGACTCGGTCAGTCGGTCGTTGACTCGGTCGGCCGGAGATTCAGTCGGTCGGTAGGAGATTCGGTCGGTCTGCGATTCGGTCGGTCAGAGACTCGGTCAGTCAGTCGGTGACTCGGTCGGTTGGAGACTCAGTCGGTCGGTCGGAGACTCGTTCGTTCGGATGGCTCGGTCGGTCGGTGGCTCGGTTGGTCGGAGATTCGGTCGGTTGGAGACTCGGTCGGTCAGAGATTCAGTCGGTCGGAGATTCGGTCGGTCGGAGGTTCGGTCGGTCGGAGACTCGGTTGGTCGGTTCGAGGCTCGGTCGGTCGGAGAATCGGTCGGTTGGAGACTCGGTCGGTCGGTCTGTGGCTCGGTCGGAGATTCGGTCGGTCAGAGATTCGGTCGGAGGTTCGGTCGGTCGGAGGTTCGGTCGGTCGGAGGTTCGGTCGGTCGGAGGTTCGGTCGGTCGGAGGTTCGGTCGGTCGGAGGTTCGGTCGGTCGGAGGTTCGGTCGGTCGGAGACTTGGTTGGTCGGTTGGAGGCTCGGTCGGTCGGAGAATCGGTCGGTTGGAGACTCGGTCGGTGGCTCGGTCGGTCGGAGATTTGGTCGGTCGAAGACTCGGTCGGTCGGAGATTCGGTCGGTCGGAGACTCGGTCGGTCGGAGAATCGGTCGGTCGTAGACTCGGTCGGTCGGTGGCTCGGTCGGTCGGTGGCTCGGTCGGTCAGAGATTCGGTCGGTCGGAGATTCGGTCGGTCGGAGACTCGGTCGGTTGGAGACTCGGTCGGTCGGAGACTCGGTCAGTCGATCGGAAACTCAGTCGGTCGGAGACTCGGTCGGTCGGTGACTCGGCCATTTGGAGATTCAGTTGGTCGGTGGCTCGGTCAGAGATTCGGTCGGTCGGAGGTTCAGTCGGTCGGTCGGAGGCTCGGTCGGTCGGTCGGAGGTTCGGTCGGTCGAAGTTTCGGTCGGTCGGTCGGAGACTCGGTCGGTCCGTCGGAGACTCAGTCGGTCGGAGAATCAGTCGGTCGGTTGCTCGGTCGGTCGGAGATTCGGTCGGTCAGAGATTCAGTCGATCGGAGACTCGGTCGATCGGAGATTCAGTCGGTCGGTCGGAGACTCGGTCGGTCGGAGACTCGGTCGGTCGGTCGGAGGCTCGGTCGGTCGGAGACTCGGTCGGTCGAAGATTCGGTCGGTCGGTCGGAGGCTCGGTCAGTCGGTCGGAGGCTCGGTCGGTCGGAGACTCGGTCGGTCGAAGATTCGGTCGGTCGGTCGGAGGCTCGGTCAGTCGGTCGGAGGCTCGGTCGGTCGGAGACTCGGTCGGTCGGTCAGAGACTCGGTCAGTCGGAGACTCGGTCGGTTGGAGACTCGGTCGGTTGGAGACTCGGTCGGTCGGAGATTCGGTCGGTCGGAGGTTCGGTCGGTCGGAGACTCGGTCGGTTGGAGGCTCGGTCGGTCAGTCGGTGCTCGGTCGGTCGGAGACTCAGTCGGTCGGAGGCTCGGTCGGTCAGTCGGTGCTCGGTCGGTCGGAGATTCGGTCGGTCGGAGATTCGGTCGGTCGGAGATTCGGTCGGTCGGAGGCTCGGTCGGTCGGAGGCTCGGTCGGTCGGAGACTCGGTCGGTCGATCGGAGACTCGGTCGGTCGATCGGAAACTCGGTCGGTCGGAAGCTCGGTCGGTCGGAGACTCGATCGGTCAGAGATTCGGTCGGTCGGAGGTTCGGTCGGAGGTTCGGTCGGTCGGTCTGAGACTCGGGTGGTCGGTCGGAGGCTCGGTCGGTCGGAGGCTCGGTCGGTCGGAGGCTCGGTCGGTCGGAGGCTCGGTCGGTCGGAGATTCGGTCGGTCGGTCAGAGACTCGGTCAGTCGGAGATTCGGTCGGTCGGAGATTCGGTCGGTCGGAGACTCGGTCGGTCGGAGGCTCGGTCAGTCAGTCGGTGCTCGGTCGGTCGGAGATTCGGTCGGTCGGAGATTCAGTCGATCGGTCGGAGACTCGGTCGGTCGGTCGGAGGCTCGGTCGGTCGGAGACTCGGTCGGTCGATCGGAGACTCGGTCGGTCGGAAGCTTGGTCGGTCGGAGACTCGATCGGTCAGAGATTCGGTCGGTCGGAGGTTCGGTCGGTCGGTCAGAGACTCGGTTGGTCGGTTGGAGGCTCGGTCGGTCAGAGAATCGGTCGGTTTGAGACTCGGTCGGTGGCTCGGTCGGTCGGAGATTCGGTCGGTCGAAGACTCGGTCGGTCGAAGACTCGGTCGGAGACTCGGTCGGTCGGAGAATCGGTCGGTTGTAGACTCGGTCGGTGGCTCGGTCGGTCGGAGAATCGGTCGGTTGTAGACTCGGTCGGTCGGAGACTCGGTCGGTCGGAGACTCGGTCAGTCGATCGGAAACTCGGTCGGAGACTCGGTCGGTCGGTGACTCGGTCATTTGGAGATTCAGTTGGTCGGTGGCTCGGTCAGAGATTCGGTCAGTCGGAGGTTCAGTCGGTCGGTCGGAGACTCGGTCGGTCGGAGGCTCGGTCGGTCGGTCGAAGACTCGGTCGGTCGGAGACTCGGTCGGTCGGTGACTCGGTCGGTCGGAGGTTCGGTCGGTCGGAGTTTCGGTCGGTCGGTCGGAGACTCGGTCTGTCGATCTGAGACTCAGTGGGAGACTCGGTCGGTCGATCGGAGACTCGGTCGGTCAGAGACTCGGTCGGTTGGTCGGAGACTCGGTCTGTCGGAGACTCGGTCGGTTGGAGACTCGGTCGGTCGGAGACTCGGTCGGTCAAAGATTCGGTCGGTCGGAGACTTGGTCGTTCGATCGGTGACTCGGTCGGTCGGAGACTCGGTCGATCAGAGACTCGGTCGGTCGATCAGAGACTCGGTCGGTCGGAGACTGGGTCGGTCGGTCAGAGACTCGGTCGGTTGGAGACTTGTTCGGTCGGTCGGAGGCTCGATTAGTCGGAGGCTCAGTCGGTCAGCCGGTGGCTCGGTCGGTCGGAGATTCAGTCGGTCGGAGACTCGGTCGGTCGGAGACTCGGTCGGTCGGAGGCTCGGTCGGTCAGTCGGTGGCTCGGTCGGTCAGAGATTCAGTCGGTCGAAGACTCGGTCGGTCAGAGATTCGGTCGGTCGGAGATTCGGTCGGTCGGAGACTCGGTCGGTCGGAGATTCGGTCGGTCAAAGACTCGGTCGATCAGAAACTAGGTCGGTCGGATAATCGGTCGGTCGGTTGGAGGCTTGGTCGATTGGAGACTCGGTCGGTCGGTCAGAGACTCGGTCGGTCGGAGAGTCGGTCGGTCAGAGACTCGGTCGGTCAGAGACTCGGTCGGTCGGTGACTCGGTTGGTCGGAGACTCAGTCGGTCGATCGGAGACTCGTTCGTTCGGAGGCTCGGTCGGTCGGTGGCTCGGTTGGTCGGAGATTCGGTCGGTTGGAGACTCGCTCGGTCGGAGATTCAGTCGGTCGGAGATTCGGTCGGTCGGAGATTCGGTCGGTTGGAGACTCGGTCGGTCAGAGATTCGGTCGGTCGGAGGTTCGGTCGGTCGGAGGTTCGGTCGGTCGGAGGTTCGGTCGGTCGGAGACTCGGTTGGTCGGTTAGAGGCTCGGTCGGTAGGAGAATCGGTCGGTTGGAGACTCGGTCGGTCAGAGATTCGGTCGGTCGGAGGTTCGGTCGGTCGGAGGTTCGGTCGGTCGGAGGTTCGGTCGATTAGAGGCTCGGTCGGTCGGAGAATCGATCGGTTGGTGACTCGGTCGGTCGGTCTGTGGCTCGGTCGGAGATTCGGTCGGTCAGAGATTCGGTCGGTCGGAGGTTCGGTCGGTCGGTCGGAGACTCGGTTGGTCGGTTGGAGGCTCGGTCGGTCGGAGAATCGGTCGGTTGGAGACTCGGTCGGTGGCTCGGTCGGTCGGAGATTTGGTCGGTCGAAGACTCGGTCGGTCGGAGATTCGGTCGGCCAGTCGGAGACTCGGTCGGTCGGAGACTCGGTCAGTCGATCGGAGACTCGGTCGATCGGAGACACGGTCGGTCGGTTGGAGACTCGGTCGGTTGGTCGGAGGCTCACTCGGTCGGTCGGAGACACGGTCGGTCGGAGACTCAGACGGTCGGTCGGTCGGAGACACGGTCGGTCGGAGACACGGTCGGTCGGAGACTCGGTCGGTCAGTCGGAGACTCGGTCGGTCGCAGACTCGGTCGGTCGGAGATTCAGTCGGTCGGTCGGAGATTCGGTCGGTCGGCGATTCGGTCGGTCAGTGACTCGGTCGGTCGGAGACTCGGTCGGTCGGAGACTCGTTCGTTCGGAGGCTCGGTCGGTCGGTGGCTCGGTTGGTCGGAGATTCGGTCGGTTGGAGACTCGCTCGGTCGGAGATTCAGTCGGTCGGAGATTCGGTCGGTCGGAGATTCGGTCGGTCGGTGACTCGGTCATTTGGAGATTCAGTTGGTCGGTGGCTCGGTCAGAGATTCGGTCGGTCGGAGGTTCAGTCGGTCAGTCGGAGGCTCGGTCGGTCGGTCGGAGGTTCGGTCAGTCGGTGTTTCGGTCGGTCGGTCGGAGACTCGGTCGGTCGGAGAATAGCTCGGTCGGTCGGAGACTCAGTCGGTCGGAGAATCAGTCGGTCGGAGGCTCGGTCGGTCGGAGACTCGGACGGTCGGTCAGAGACTCGGTCAGTCGGAGATTCGGTCGGTCGGAGATTCGGTCGGTCGGAGACTCGGTCGGTCGGAGATTCAGTCGATCGGTCGGAGACTCGGTCGGTCGGAAGCTCGGTCGGTCGGAGACTCGATCGGTCAGAGATTCGGTCGGTCGGAGGTTCGGTCGGTCGGTCAGAGACTCGGTTGGTCGGTTGGAGGCTCGGTCGGTCAGAGAATCGGTCGGTTTGAGACTCGGTCGGTGGCTCGGTCGGTCGGAGATTCGGTCGGTCGAAGACTCGGTCGTCGGAAGACTCGGTCGGAGACTCGGTCAGTCGGAGAATCGGTCGGTTGTAGACTCGGTCGGTGGCTCGGTCGGTCGGAGAATCGGTCGGTTGTAGACTCGGTCGGTCGGAGACTCGGTCGGTTGGAGACTCGGTTGGTCGGAGACTCGGTCGGTTGGAGACCCGGTCGGTCCGTCGGAGACTCGGTCGGTTGGAGACTCGGTCGGTCGTCGGAGACTCGGTCGGTCGGAGACTCGGTCGGTCGGTCGGAGACTCGGTCTGTCGGAGACTCGGTCGGTCCGTCGGAGACTCGGTCGGTCGGAGACTCGGTCGGTCGGAGACTCGGTCGGTCGGAGATTCGGTCGGTCGGAGACTCGGTCGTTCGATCGGAGACTCGGTCGGTCGGAGACTCGGTCGGTCGGAGACGCGGTCGGTCGGAGACTCGGTCGGTCGGTCGTTGACTCGGTCGGCCGGAGATTCAGTCGGTCGGTAGGAGATTCGGTCGGTCTGCGATTCGGTCGGTCAGAGACTCGGTCAGTCAGTCGGTGACTCGGTCGGTCGGAGACTCAGTCGGTCGGTCGGAGACTCGTTCGTTCGGAGGCTCGGTCGGTCGGTGGCTCGGTTGGTCGGAGATTCGGTCGGTTGGAGACTCGGTCGGTCAGAGATTCAGTCGGTCGGAGATTCGGTCGGTCGGAGATTCGGTCGGTTGGAGACTCGGTCGGTCAGAGATTCGGTCGGTCGGAGGTTCGGTCGGTCGGAGGTTCGGTCGGTCGGGGACTCGGTTGGTCGGTTCGAGGCTCGGTCGGTCGGAGAATCGGTCGGTTGGAGACTCGGTCGGTGGCTCGGTCGGTCGGAGATTTGGTCGGTCGAAGACTCGGTCGGTCAGAGATTCGGTCGGTCGGAGACTCGGTCGGTCGGAGAATCGGTCGGTTGTAGACTCGGTCGGTCGGTGGCTCGGTCGGTCGGTGGCTCGGTCGGTCGGAGATTCGGTCGGTCGGAGAATCGGTCGGTCGGAGACTCGGTCGGTTGGAGACTCGGTCGGTCGGAGACTCGGTCAGTCGATCGGAAACTCAGTCGGTCGCAGACTCGGTCGGTCGGTGACTCGGCCATTTGGAGATTCAGTTGGTCGGTGGCTCGGTCAGAGATTCGGTCGGTCGGAGGTTCAGTCGGTCGGTCGGAGGCTCGGTCGGTCGGTCGGAGGTTCGGTCGGTCGAAGTTTCGGTCGGTCGGTCGGAGACTCGGTCGGTCCGTCGGAGACTCAGTCGGTCGGAGAATCAGTCGGTCGGTTGCTCGGTCGGTCGGAGATTCGGTCGGTCAGAGATTCAGTCGATCGGAGACTCGGTCGATCGGAGATTCAGTCGGTCGGTCGGAGATTCGGTCGGTCGGTCGGAGACTCGGTCGGTCGGTGGCTCGGTCAGTCGGATGCTCGGTCGGTCGGAGACTCGGTCGGTCGGAGACTCAGTCGGTCGGTCGGAGGCTCGGTCAGTCGGAGGCTCGGTCGGTCGGAGACTCGGTCGGTCGAAGATTCGGTCGGTCGGTCGGAGGCTCGGTCAGTCGGTCGGAGGCTCGGTCGGTCGGAGACTCGGTCGGTCGGTCAGAGACTCGGTCAGTCGGAGACTCGGTCGGTTGGAGACTCGGTCGGTCGGAGATTCGGTCGGTCGGAGGTTCGGTCGGTCGGAGACTCGGTCGGTTGGAGGCTCGGTCGGTCAGTCGGTGCTCGGTCGGTCGGAGACTCAGTCGGTCGGAGGCTCGGTCGGTCAGTCGGTGCTCGGTCGGTCAGTCGGTGCTCGGTCGGTCGGAGATTCGGTCGGTCGGAGATTCGGTCGGTCGGAGATTCGGTCGGTCGGAGACTCGGTCGGTCGGAGGCTCGGTAGGTCGGAGACTCGGTCGGTCGATCAGAGACTCGGTTGGTCGATCGGAAACTCGGTCGGTCGGAAGCTCGGTCGGTCGGAGACTCGATCGGTCAGAGATTCGGTCGGTCGGAGGTTCGGTCGGAGGTTCGGTCGGTCGGTCTGAGACTCGGGTGGTCGGTCGGAGGCTCGGTCGGTCGGAGGCTCGGTCGGTCGGAGGCTCGGTCGGTCGGAGACTCGGTCGGTCGGAGATTCGGTCGGTCGGTCGGAGGCTCGGTCAGTCGGTCGGAGGCTCGGTCGGTCGGAGACTCGGACGGTCGGTCAGAGACTCGGTCAGTCGGAGATTCGGTCGGTCGGAGACTCGGTCGGTCGGAGGCTCGGTCAGTCAGTCGGTGCTCGGTCGGTCGGAGATTCGGTCGGTCGGAGACTCGGTCGGTCGGAGATTCAGTCGATCGGTCGGAGACTCGGTCGGTCGGAGGCTCGGTCGGTCGGAGACTCGGTCGGTCGATCGGAGACTCGGTCGGTCGGAAGCTCGGTCGGTCGGAGACTCGATCGGTCAGAGATTCGGTCGGTCGGAGGTTCGGTCGGTCGGTCAGAGACTCGGTTGGTCGGTTGGAGGCTCGGTCGGTCAGAGAATCGGTCGGTTTGAGACTCGGTCGGTGGCTCGGTCGGTCGGAGATTCGGTCGGTCGAAGACTCGGTCGGTCGAAGACTCGGTCGGAGACTCGGTCGGTCGGAGAATCGGTCGGTTGTAGACTCGGTCGGTGGCTCGGTCGGTCGGAGAATCGGTCGGTTGTAGACTCGGTCGGTCGGAGACTCGGTCGGTCGGAGACTCGGTCAGTCGATCGGAAACTCGGTCGGAGACTCGGTCGGTCGGTGACTCGGTCATTTGGAGATTCAGTTGGTCGGTGGCTCGGTCAGAGATTCGGTCAGTCGGAGGTTCAGTCGGTCGGTCGGAGACTCGGTCGGTCGGAGGCTCGGTCGGTCGGTCGGAGACTCGGTCGGTCGGAGACTCGGTCGGTCGGTGACTCGGTCGGTCGGTCGAAGGTTCGGTCGGTCGGAGTTTCGGTCGGTCGGTCGGAGACTCGGTCGGTCGATCTGAGACTCAGTGGGAGACTCGGTCGGTCGATCGGAGACTCGGTCGGTCGGAGACTCGGTCGGTTGGTCGGAGACTCGGTCGGTCAAAGATTCGGTCGGTCGGAGACTTGGTCGTTCGATCGGTGACTCGGTCGGTCGGAGACTCGGTCGATCAGAGACTCGGTCGGTCGATCAGAGACTCGGTCGGTCGGAGACTGGGTCGGTCGGTCAGAGACTCGGTCGGTTGGAGACTTGTTCGGTCGGTCGGAGGCTCGATTAGTCGGAGGCTCAGTCGGTCAGCCGGTGGCTCGGTCGGTCGGAGATTCAGTCGGTCGGAGACTCGGTCGGTCGGAGACTCGGTCGGTCGGAGGCTCGGTCGGTCAGTCGGTGGCTCGGTCGGTCAGAGATTCAGTCGGTCGAAGACTCGGTCGGTCAGAGATTCGGTCGGTCGGAGATTCGGTCGGTCGGAGACTCGGTCGGTCGGAGATTCGGTCGGTCAAAGACTCGGTCGATCAGAAACTCGGTCGGTCGGATAATCGGTCGGTCGGTTGGAGGCTTGGTCGATTGGAGACTCGGTCGGTCGGTCAGAGACTCGGTCGGTCGGAGAGTCGGTCGGTTGGAGACTCGATCGGTCGGAGATTCGGTCGGTCGAAGGTTCGGTCGGTTGGTCGGAGGCTCGGTCGGTTTACAGAATCGGTCGGTTGGAGACTCGGTAGGTCGGTGGCTCGGTCGGTCGGAGATTCGGTCGGTCGGAGACGCGGTCGGTTGGAGACCCGGTCGGTCGGTCGGAGACTCGGTCGGTTGGAGACTCGGTCGGTTGGAGACTCGGTCGGTCGTCGGAGACTCGGTCGGTCAGAGACTCGGTCGGTTGGTCGGTGGCTCAGTCGGTCGGAGATTGAGTCGGTCGGAGAATCGGTCGGTCGGAGATTCGGTCGGTCGGAGATTCGGTCGGTCGGAGATTCGGTCGGTCGGAGACTCGGTCGGTCGGAGACTCGGTCAGTCGATCGGAGACTTGGTCGATCGGAGACACGGTCGGTCGGTTGGAGACTCGGTCGGTTGGTCGGAGGCTCGGTCGGTCGGAGACACGGTCGGTCGGAGATTCAGTCGGTCGGTCGGTGACTCGGTCGGTTGGTCGGTCGGAGACTCGGTCGGTCGCAGACTCGGTCGGTCGGAGATTCAGTCGGTCGGTCGGAGATTCGGTCGGTCGGCGATTCGGTCGGTCAGAGACTCGGTCGGTCGGTGACTCGGTTGGTCGGAGACTCAGTCGGTCGATCGGAGACTCGTTCGTTCGGAGGCTCGGTCGGTCGGTGGCTCGGTTGGTCGGAGATTCGGTCGGTTGGAGACTCGCTCGGTCGGAGATTCAGTCGGTCGGAGATTCGGTCGGTAGGAGATTCGGTTGGTTGGAGACTCGGTCGGTCAGAGATTCGGTCGGTCGGAGGTTCGGTCGGTCGGAGGTTCGGTCGGTCGGAGGTTCGGTCGGTCGGAGACTCGGTTGGTCGGTTAGAGGCTCGGTCGGTCGGAGAATCGGTCGGTTGGTGACTCGGTCGGTCGGTCTGTGGCTCGGTCGGAGATTCGGTCGGTCAGAGATTCGGTCGGTCGGAGGTTCGGTCGGTCGGAGGTTCGGTCGGTCGGTCGGAGACTCGGTTGGTCGGTTGGAGGCTCGGTCGGTCGGAGAATCGGTCGGTTGGAGACTCGGTCGGTGGCTCGGTCGGTCGGAGATTTGGTCGGTCGAAGACTCGGTCGGTCGGAGATTCGGTCGGTCAGTCGGAGACTCGGTCGGTCGGAGACTCGGTCAGTCGATCGGAGACTCGGTCGATCGGAGACACGGTCGGTCAGTCGGAGACTCGGTCGGTCGGAGACTCGGTCAGACGATCGGAGACTCGGTCGATCGGAGACACAGTCGGTCGGTCGGAGACTCAGACGGTCGGTCGGCGATTCGGTCGGTCAGTGACTCGGTCGGTCGGAGACTCGGTCGGTCGGAGACTCGTTCGTTCGGAGGCTCGGTCGGTCGGTGGCTCGGTTGGTCGGAGATTCGGTCGGTTGGAGACTCGCTCGGTCGGAGATTCAGTCGGTCGGAGATTCGGTCGGTCGGAGATTCGGTCGGTCGGAGGTTCGGTCGGTCGGAGGTTCGGTCGGTCGGAGGTTCGGTCGGTCGGAGGTTCGGTCGGTCGGAGGCTCGGTCGGTCGGAGAATCGATCGGTTGGTGACTCGGTCGGTCGGTCTGTGGCTCGGTCGGAGATTCGGTCGGTCAGAGATTCGGTCGGTCGGAGGTTCGGTCGGTCGGTCGGAGACTCGGTTGGTCGGTTGGAGGCTCGGTCGGTCGGAGAATCGGTCGGTTGGAGACTCGGTCGGTGGCTCGGTCGGTCGGAGATTTGGTCGGTCGAAGACTCGGTCGGTCGGAGATTCGGTCGGTCGGTCGGAGACTCGGTCGGTCGGAGACTCGGTCGGTCGGAGATTCGGTCGGTTGTAGACTCGGTCGGTCGGTGGCTCGGTCGGTCGGTGGCTCAGTCGGTCGGAGACTCGGTCGGTTGGAGACTCGGTCGGTCGGAGACTCGGTCGGTCGGTGACTCGGTCATTTGGAGATTCAGTTGGTCGGTGGCTCGGTCAGAGATTCGGTCGGTCGGAGGTTCAGTCGGTCAGTCGGAGGCTCGGTCGGTCGGTCGGAGGTTCGGTCAGTCGGTGTTTCGGTCGGTCGGTCGGAGACTCGGTCGGTCGGAGAATAGCTCGGTCGGTCGGAGACTCAGTCGGTCGGAGAATCAGTCGGTCGGTGGCTCGGTCGGTCGGAGATTCGGTCGGTCAGAGATTCAGTCGATTGGAGACTCGGTCGGTCGGAGACTCAGTCGGTCGGAGAATCAGTCGGTCGGTGGCTCGGTCGGTCGGAGATTCGGTCGGTCAGAGATTCAGTCGATTGGAGACTCGGTCGATCGGAGATTCAGTCGGTCGGTCGGAGATTTGATCGGTCGGCGATTCGGTCGGTCGGAGACTCGGTCGGTCGGAGACTCGGTCGGTCGGTGGCTCGGTCAGTCGGATGCTCGGTCGGTCGGAGACTCGGTCGGTCGGAGACTCGGTCGGTCGGTCGGAGGCTCGGTCGGTCGGAGGCTCGGTCGGTCGGAGACTCGGTCGGTCGGAGATTCGGTCCGTCGGAGGCTCGGTCAGTCGGTCGGAGGCTCGGTCGGTCGGAGACTCGGACGGTCGGTCAGAGACTCGGTCAGTCGGAGATTCGGTCGGTCGGAGATTCGGTCGGTCGGAGACTCGGTCGGTCGGAGATTCAGTCGATCGGTCGGAGACTCGGTCGGTCGGAAGCTCGGTCGGTCGGAGACTCGATCGGTCAGAGATTCGGTCGGTCGGAGATTCGGTCGCTCGGTCAGAGACTCGGTTGGTCGGAGACTCGGTCGGTCGGAGATTCAGTCGATCGGTCGGAGACTCGATCGGTCGGAGACTCGGTCGGTCGGAGATTCAGTCGATCGGTCGGAGACTCGATCGGTCGGTCGGAGACTCGGTCGGTCGGAAGCTCGGTCGGTCGGAGACTCGATCGGTCAGAGATTCGGTCGGTCGGAGGTTCGGTCGGTCGGTCAGAGACTCGGTTGGTCGGTTGGAGGCTCGGTCGGTCAGAGAATCGGTCGGTTTGAGACTCGGTCGGTGGCTCGGTCGGTCGGAGATTCGGTCGGTCGAAGACTCGGTCGGTCGAAGACTCTGTCGGAGACTCGGTCAGTCGGAGAATCGGTCGGTTGTAGACTCGGTCGGTGGCTCGGTCGGTCGGAGAATCGGTCGGTTGTAGACTCGGTCGGTCGGAGACTCGGTCGGTTGGAGACTCGGTTGGTCGGAGACTCGGTCGGTTGGAGACCCGGTCGGTCCGTCGGAGACTCGGTCGGTTGGAGACTCGGTCGGTCGGTCGGAGACTCGGTCTGTCGGAGACTCGGTCGGTCCGTCGGAGACTCGGTCGGTCGGAGACTCGGTCGGTCGGAGACTCGGTCGGTCGGAGATTCGGTCGGTCGGAGACTCGGTCGTTCGATCGGAGACTCGGTCGGTCGGAGACTCGGTCGGTCGGAGACTCGGTCGGTCGGAGACGCGGTCGGTCGGAGACTCGGTCGGTCGGTCGTTGACTCGGTCGGCCGGAGATTCAGTCGGTCGGTAGGAGATTCGGTCGGTCTGCGATTCGGTCGGTCAGAGACTCGGTCAGTCAGTCGGTGACTCGGTCGGTCGGAGACTCAGTCGGTCGGTCGGAGACTCGTTCGTTCGGAGGCTCGGTCGGTCGGTGGCTCGGTTGGTCGGAGATTCGGTCGGTTGGAGACTCGGTCGGTCAGAGATTCAGTCGGTCGGAGATTCGGTCGGTCGGAGATTCGGTCGGTTGGAGACTCGGTCGGTCAGAGATTCGGTCGGTCGGAGGTTCGGTCGGTCGGAGGTTCGGTCGGTCGGAGACTCGGTTGGTCGGTTCGAGGCTCGGTCGGTCGGAGAATCGGTCGGTTGGAGACTCGGTCGGTCGGTCTGTGGCTCGGTCGGAGATTCGGTCGGTCAGAGATTCGGTCGGTCAGAGATTCGGTCGGAGGTTCGGTCGGTCGGAGGTTCGGTCGGTCGGAGGTTCGGTCGGTCGGAGGTTCGGTCGGTCGGAGGTTCGGTCGGTCGGAGGTTCGGTCGGTCGGAGACTTGGTTGGTCGGTTGGAGGCTCGGTCGGTCGGAGAATCGGTCGGTTGGAGACTCGGTCGGTGGCTCGGTCGGTCGGAGATTTGGTCGGTCGAAGACTCGGTCGGTCGGAGATTCGGTCGGTCGGTCGGAGACTCGGTCGGTCGGAGAATCGGTCGGTTGTAGACTCGGTCGGTCGGTGGCTCGGTCGGTCGGTGGCTCGGTCGGTCGGAGATTCGGTCGGTCGGAGATTCGGTCGGTCGGAGACTCGGTCGGTTGGAGACTCGGTCGGTCGGAGACTCGGTCAGTCGATCGGAAACTCAGTCGGTCGGAGACTCGGTCGGTCGGTGACTCGGCCATTTGGAGATTCAGTTGGTCGGTGGCTCGGTCAGAGATTCGGTCGGTCGGAGGTTCAGTCGGTCGGTCGGAGGCTCGGTCGGTCGGTCGGAGGTTCGGTCGGTCGAAGTTTCGGTCGGTCGGTCGGAGACTCGGTCGGTCCGTCGGAGACTCAGTCGGTCGGAGAATCAGTCGGTCGGTTGCTCGGTCGGTCGGAGATTCGGTCGGTCAGAGATTCAGTCGATCGGAGACTCGGTCGATCGGAGATTCAGTCGGTCGGTCGGAGATTCGGTCGGTCGGCGATTCGGTCGGTCGGAGACTCGGTCGGTCGGTGGCTCGGTCAGTCGGATGCTCGGTCGGTCGGAGACTCGGTCGGTCGGAGACTCGGTCGGTCGGTCGGAGGCTCGGTCAGTCGGAGGCTCGGTCGGTCGGAGACTCGGTCGGTCGAAGATTCGGTCGGTCGGTCGGAGGCTCGGTCAGTCGGTCGGAGGCTCGGTCGGTCGGAGACTCGGTCGGTCGGTCAGAGACTCGGTCAGTCGGAGACTCGGTCGGTTGGAGACTCGGTCGGTCGGAGATTCGGTCGGTCGGAGGTTCGGTCGGTCGGAGACTCGGTCGGTTGGAGGCTCGGTCGGTCAGTCGGTGCTCGGTCGGTCGGAGACTCAGATGGTCGGAGGCTCGGTCGGTCGGAGGCTCGGTCGGTCGGAGACTCGGTCGGTCGGAGATTCGGTCGGTCGGTCGGAGGCTCGGTCAGTCGGTCGGAGGCTCGGTCGGTCGGAGACTCGGACGGTCGGTCAGAGACTCGGTCAGTCGGAGATTCGGTCGGTCGGAGATTCGGTCGGTCGGAGACTCGGTCGGTCGGAGGCTCGGTCAGTCAGTCGGTGCTCGGTCGGTCGGAGATTCGGTCGGTCGGAGACTCGGTCGGTCGGAGATTCAGTCGATCGGTCGGAGACTCGGTCGGTCGGTCGGAGGCTCGGTCGGTCGGAGACTCGGTCGGTCGATCGGAGACTCGGTCGGTCGGAAGCTCGGTCGGTCGGAGACTCGATCGGTCAGAGATTCGGTCGGTCGGAGGTTCGGTCGGTCGGTCAGAGACTCGGTTGGTCGGTTGGAGGCTCGGTCGGTCAGAGAATCGGTCGGTTTGAGACTCGGTCGGTGGCTCGGTCGGTCGGAGATTCGGTCGGTCGAAGACTCGGTCGGTCGAAGACTCGGTCGGAGACTCGGTCGGTCGGAGAATCGGTCGGTTGTAGACTCGGTCGGTGGCTCGGTCGGTCGGTAATCGGTCGGTTGTAGACTCGGTCGGTCGGAGACTCGGTCGGTCGGAGACTCGGTCAGTCGATCGGAAACTCGGTCGGAGACTCGGTCGGTCGGTGACTCGGTCATTTGGAGATTCAGTTGGTCGGTGGCTCGGT